>NC_044279.2:43231242-43531242 GCF_004027225.2 Strigops habroptila | reverse complement strand
AGCTGGAACATTATCAGCTTGTTCTGAGATCAGCAGATCTACTGAAATCTGCTTTCTTTTATATCCCTGTCTTTATCGCCCAAACCCTTTCCCCTTCTTACCCTAGTATTAACTTCAGTTTCCCTCCATGACAAAGTAAGAAACTAAAGTACTATATACACATACAAAAATGTTAATAGTTATAATTTTCATCCCCAAAATGAATGACATATGAGAAACTTAAGAGTATCAATCTGGTCACTTTTCTCCCTACAGTCTTCTGCTGGGTTCAGAAGATATTTTTTAAATGTAAGCAGATGGAGTTTCTTCTTAAAAATATGCTTTTCACACTCTCCACTGCCTAACAGACAAAAAAATTATGTACGTGTGTAACTGATGTTTACTAAAAATATACATATTTTCAGATAGAAGTTTGATTTTGGAACAGAAATTCTATTATTAAATTATTTTGAGCTTCCAGTATGTTTAACTGTACAGAACATTAATGAGATGGGCAACTTACTCCTTGTTAAACATGGAAAAATGTAGAAAAAAGTCTATTATGGTAAACTTCATTTTGGATATTATAAACGACCATTTTAAACTGGACTTACAGGCAGAACATATTATTTTTTAATTTATTTAAAGTGGCTTACTATTTGCATTTAGTTTTTGTACATGTGTCTCTCAGATACTTTTCACACGGGACATTATTTTCATGCTACTACCTAATGAACAGCAGCCACCTGGATATAAGGTTAGATATAAGGAAGAAGTTCTTTACTGTGAGGGTGGTGAGGCACTGGAATGGGTTGCCCAAAGAAGTGGTAAATGCTCTATCCCTGCCAGTCTTCAAGGCCAGGTTGAACAGAGCCTTGGGCAACATGGTTGAGTGTGAGGCATCCCTGTCTGTGGCAGGGGGGTTGGAACTAGACGATCTTAAGGTCCTTTCCAACCCTAACTATTCTATGATTCTATGATTCTGTTCTCTGCACACATCACAAAACAACAGCTCATGGCTATTGAAGGTGATGAGCCCATCTTGCAGCACAGCCCCACTCTGGGGGCTTGGTGGGTGGTGGCAGGAGGGGAAGAGTGAGCCAGCGCCAGAATGATAGGCAGTGCTGAGCAGGGATGGTGAGACGCTCAGCCAAGACACCTAGAGAATCAGCCTCCACCCTGCTGGGGCATGCAGTGCAATCTTGTCTCAGTGGGAAGCTTAGCATGGCACTAGCTTCAGTGTTCATGATGCGGTGTATTAATGAGTTGGGAAATCTTTTTCCCTGCTGTATAATTATTTTGATGCTCATGGTATTTATTCTTTTACCCACTTACAACAGCATTCTAGTAATTAAACTTTTTTGAACCTATGCTGCTCTGAAGTCAGTCACAGGAGAAAAGCAATTTACTATTTTAACATCTAAGTCCTCTGGAGCTAACCAAGGGGTACTGGTTTGTGCTAGGAAGTGCTTACACCCACTCTGCCCACCAAGTATTATTCAGACTTAAAAAAGAAGTCTAAATAACACCTCTACATTTTAGCCAAGTCAGAAACAGATGGAGGGCTACCGCTGCCAGCTCATCTATCTGTACTTTAAGTGGAGTTTTTTTTTTTCCTTTCTTCAAAGCAAACAGATTCGTAAGTTTACCTTCTCCATACCCAATACATGAATATACAATGAAGTTGACCAAAAAAAGGTCCTGTTCACCCCATAGTTTAAAGGAGCACAATTAATGAAATTACTATTACAAAGCAACAGTATAACATCATCTCCGTTTCCAGCAAGTAAATCAGTAGCTCCATTCACAACAGGTTTCACAGATGATCCAAACCCAGGAAAGCCACACATACTTACAAATTATAAAGCATATCAGCCATGTTGCTGCGGTAGTACAAGGCATTTCTATAGGCGCTTTCAGCTTCAGAAATCTTGTTCTGGCTCTTGAGAACATTTCCAAGGTTACCCCATGCTGTCAAGAGGAGAAAACAGTATTCAGAGCGAGCTACAATCCAATTACACATGACGGAGTATATAGTATCAGGAAGTTCCTCAGGAAGACAAACCCCACAAAGAAACTATTTTCATGGAAAGGGAGGGGAGGTTGGCCCTTTTTTATTCTGGCTTTCTGGATTTCTGCATCTTACTGTGAGATTCACATTTCATAGCAGTGATTTGCGTACATTCTGCATACATACGGCTTTCAGGTGGGAAAAGGAACTTTAAAAACAAAATATGTCTCTATGATTTACAAACTACAATAGCAAAAGAAAAGGACCTTTCTATTTTATATTGCGTCTAAATAAAAATCTGCAGAGTGAAATGTGGAACTGGGGCATCTTCATAGTTTTAGTTTTTTTTTTTAAAGCCTATTTACTCTAAACAGCAACAAATTTTCCCAGAGTAGACACAGCTCTCACTGAGGTATGAAAATTTGACAAATGATGAAGGAACTGAAAGAATGGTTAGGTAAGTAACCAGGATTAAAGCACGCCAGATGGATATAAACATACTAAGATCACTAAAATGCATTTTTTTTCTACTTGGAAAACATGTGGTTCCTTTCCATACAATTTATTATGTTATACAATGTGCTCTTATATCCCATCTAAAAAGGACTTGAGGTAAAAAATATTTAAGGCTCCACATGTGTTCTCTTTGCAGTTGTGTTGAGTGGCACAAAAACTGTACTTAAAAAAGAAACTGGAAGTCATATTTTATGGAAAACACAGCCCATGTTATTCACAATTCAGGAAGCTAATTTAACTGGCATTACAATTATAGTCTATGTCTATACATTAAAAAAACCTTACATTATACTTATAAATACATCAAAGTTGTTTCATAAAACAGTTCTACTTTCACAAGTATTCTTTTTATGATCAAAAACAATGGAAAGATGATGCATATCCTTTCCACCAAACACACAATACATGGCAAACTATGCTTCCCTCCAGAGGCACTAAGTATAAACATTAGCTCACATAGCAGTTAAAAGTCTACTGCTTCAAGTACTCAAGCCGATCGTTTTGCAGGAATTTGTATCAATCCTGAGTAATGCAAACTTTCAATGTCGTTTTAACATAACACTGCTAAATAGGTTTATAATTATTTCAGATACATATTTTTTCCTCAGAAAGTGCATCGCTTTCAATCTGCTGTGGTTTGCTGCAGAAGCATCCTGCCATAGGGATGAATAAGCAGCAAACAGCATTTTCCTCCAAGCAGAATAAACTAACCATTGCTGGGAAAAAACCGATGGAATCCTTTTAGGATTCACAAAAATAATGTCATCCAACTGTGCACAACAAATTTTGTAAAGGCAAATAAAAAAAATAAATGCAGTATTTCCATGAAAAAATAAATTGTCTCTTCTGTGAGTCACTTCATTTTAGCCTAGTATTTCATAAAATGAGAAATAATTCAGAAGATATTTATCACTAAATTGATAAAAGTCACAAATGTTCCATTATTCTCCAGTTTAATGAAATAAAACTGCTAAAAAATTCAGAAGCAGCAATTAAGGTGACTAGCCAGCTTACAAGCATTAACACTTGTAAGAAAAGAAAAAACAACCCAGATTTTTTTTTTAACTCATTTGTGAAAAACACTTTCTGATATTGCTTCTGCAGTACGTGACCATCCAATTTCCCATAGTTGTATGTTCCATATAATCTGTAGCTACTTTTGTTTTCACTCTGATCTCCCATAAAAAAGCATTACATCAAATGACCATTTGGGCTACTATTAACAATACAATTCCCTGCTATATAGTTACTTGCTCCCAACCACTCTGAAGCTCAGTAAATGAAAGGATGTACCAGGAGAATGATTCGGTTCATCTTTTCATCTGTTAGACTGGAAAAAAAGCCTATTAACACTGTTAAATGTATTAGTTTCTCATCTATGCTTCACTTCATGCTGTATGCTCCATTTTTTATCTGAGTTAACATAAGTTTTAAGGCAATGCTTTATTTTACATTCTGCGAAATAATCTGTGTCAGCTTTTTAATATCAATCAATATTTAATCTGCATTATTTCATTTGAAATATATTCCATTTAGACTTTTGTCAAAGTTTGTAAAACTGCGAATGATTAATTTAACTTAATGCGATATACTAGAAGAAGTGATAGTAGCAGAAAATAGCAAACATAAAACACAGTAATTTCACAATTTATCATTAAAAGAAACATGAAAACCAAGGGTATTTTACTTCCCCAAACTATAAAAGCTTGGTATAAATCTTCACATCTATTTAAACACAGAATTAAATGAATGACCTAGTTCTGGCTGAAGATGAAGCTACATAGAACGTTTTGTAGAATAAATGCTTATTTTTAGAGATCATGCTCATAGCCCTAGAAGTTATGAACAGCTATTATCTGCAGCTGCCACATCCTCTTGGTTGTTAGTATATGAGGGGAAGAAAAAGAGGATGATCTACATGGAAAAGCAGCTACATCTGCTACTCAAGGATCTTCACTCCTTCTTTTGTCTTAAGTAGCACAACTAACCTTACGAAAAAAAACAAAGAATTTCAGTTATTAACTACATCTCTGGCATCCAATTCCTTAATCCATATCTCAAGACAAATTTCTCCTGCAAAATTATAACAACATTGGTTCAGCACATTCAAAAATAGAAACAAAATTATACCTGAATGAAGCCACGTCCCTATTAAAAACATACCCTATGATTTCAGCTGAATTTCAGCACTCAACTGTTTTTTATCTGTGCGTTGTGAGAAATTAAAAATTAAATTCTCAAAAGAAAAAGAAATTAGGTCACTACTTCTGGAATTTAAAATGGATTTTTATTCCACTGATTTTTTATATACATTTTTCATATAAAATCTGTAATACCTGAAATTGCAAAAGGGAACATTTAATATTCAGAAGATGCTAAAGCATATATGTATACCACAACTTAATCTTTAATTACAAGTACAATTTTTCCCCTGTTGGAGACCCTATTCAGCACAAGCTGTGAATGAAACAGCTTTGTAATATTTACTTTTTGCCTGCTGCTTAGTTCCCTGTGCATCAACAATGAGACCAAACCAGTCCCAGGTCTTTGAGAAATAATACTCCATCATAGCATGGGAACAAAGGTAACACTCACATATCCCACACACCTACAAAACAGTCAATCCATTCAAACTCTACTTCATTGCCTACTTTTCCATAGATCATAATCAACATAAATGGGAACCTTTTAAATTAAATCCATTCCTCCACCTTGTATCCTAAGCCAATTATAAACTGAAAAATCTCTTAATGCTTGAGAATCCCTGTGCTAGTTACATCTCTTTGCAGGAAAATGGATCATTTTAAAGGAGTTTTGTTGCTGCTGTTTTTAAATAAACAGCAGGAGAAATTCTGTGGCATTAAGTAGGAAAATAAACAATTGTTTAAGAGTTATCGCTTTGGCCATATCAAACTAGATATCTATTAAACTTTAAAGATGACATTTATGCCACCTTGCAGTGAGAGTAGGTCAAGTTCTCAGTCATTTAACTGCTTTCAAAATTAAAATGAATATGATAAATTTCAGCT
Source organism: Strigops habroptila (assembly GCF_004027225.2). Classification (NCBI taxonomy): domain Eukaryota; kingdom Metazoa; phylum Chordata; class Aves; order Psittaciformes; family Psittacidae; genus Strigops; species Strigops habroptila. The sequence continues at coordinate 43,525,707 of NC_044279.2, read as the reverse complement.
TCAAATTTAACATGATTAATTTCTCATCTCATTGAAACTGAGAATTGAGATTTAACAAGCCTGAAAAATACCAGGTTAGCATATTAAACTTTCTCTAACCTTCATTCTGCAAGAGAGCAAGACAAACAACAGTGAAGCGGGAACAATGTTGTCCGCTCTAATCTGCCTGGATCTAAGAAGCTTTTCTCTTGCTAAAGAGAACAATTGAACTTTCAGCTTGCAATTGAATTATGAAGACAAATGACAAATGGAAATGAATGTGTGCAAATATCTTAATTCAAATAACACTTTCCCTTTCTACTGAGTCAAAGATCATGATATGCTATTCAGTGAAATGGAAATAACAAAGCAACAAAGTAAAGTTTCAGACAAAAGTATTCAGGCACTGTAAAATTAGGTATGTCGATTATTTGATTCAATAGTTTGATTTAAAAAATAAATAAAATAAAAAATTGTTAACAAGGATAACCCAAAGTATTAAAGAAGGATTCTCCTTCCTCAAGGTTATCCTTATATAATCCATGAAAAATAAGATAACAAAATCTCTTTGGAAACTCAAAACCTACTGAACATATTTGTTGTTAAAACACCTCTTCTGAAACATGGAGAGGAAAATAAAATCCAACTAAAATCCCCTATTAAATCACTGAAATACAACCTGGTGAACTTTTAAAAAGATATAGGAAAGAAAAGGAAAACGCTGTCTTTCCCACTATGTTATGCCAGGGGACAAACACTGGCTTTTGCAGACCTTCCTAGGAGCAAACATTTGAAAACTGATTAAAGAAAATGTAGGACTTACTTAAAGTTTAAAAAATTGATACACAACATTCAAAATTCACATTAACAAATTACTGAAATTTTGTAATACTGTTCTCACCTTAAACTATCAGACTTATTCACAAAATAAAAGTGAAAACATAAATTGATGAATACATTAGAAGTGTTTATTACTTGAGTGAGGCAAACTCGAACAAAGACTGAAGTTGTTTGGGGAACAGCAAAGTCATTTGTAAACAACTTGTTAGCAGTTCCAACTAGCAGCTTTAGTTCACAGAAAAATGCACATCAAGCCAAGAAAACTTCTATGGAGCTTTACAAATATTTGTGCATTATTTACTATTCTTTAGCTTGTGAAATTAATAACAGCAGTTCCAGGTTGCATTCCCTCTCAACAATCCTTCTGCATTTCTCCTGACTCATCTATGAAAAAGTAAATGTGTAACAATTACCATCTCTATGTTTTTTCTTAAACAAAGTTTAGGGATGAAGAGATGCTGGTCCAGAAAAAAAGCCTTCAATAGATTTTTATTCCAGAGATCTGTTCTCTGTTATCACAATTGCATTTATGCTCCCAAGTAGCAGACATAAAAAAGATGGTCCTGGGCAACATTTATGATAAGGAACCCTAACACAGGAATCTCAATACAGGGGGAGTTCAGAAACTGAATCCTTAATTGCAAAAAAAGCCACTAGCACAGCAGAAAACCTGAATCTGATATTTGAACAAATAACCCGTTTCAGAGCTGTAACAATTCCTTCAGCAATGCAAATACTGGCATGCTCCCATTACAGAGGGGGACAGGATAAGTAATTAAAAAAAAAAAAAAACTCTATTTAAACTTCAGTAGACAAATAGCATTTGCCTTTCTTTGTTAATTCTGAGTAGAACTGATCTCCATTTTCCCTTTTGGAAGGAAAGCATACCAGCCACACTTGGCAAAAGATAAGAGAGGGGAGCAAAAACATATGAACCAACCCACCTTAACTTACATAAAACCCCTTAAAGAGCAAAAATGTGCAATTTTGAAAAATACTCCACAATTGCAAACTACATGAAAAGATGATAAAAATAGGCTTTTATTTGGCAACCTTTTGAATAATATTTTTTATTTCCCTCCACATGAAAGAATGGGAAGATGGAGGTATCATTGTATCCCTGCCAAAAATGGAGTGGAAAGAGAACTATAGTAATTATCAACACAGTTACCAACCCAGTTATCAACACTTTGTAAAAGTAATGTTAATTGCTATCAAAACCATCATCAGGTTGATAAACAGTGCAGCTCCTCCATATTTCCCTACTATTTTACACCCAAACCATCAGTACTCTAAACTTCATGAAAAAGGTATTCCTGCTCCCCCATTTACTTTGCAGACATTAGATTTCAAGACTCAAAGATGATTAAGCATGTGGGTCCAACAGACACTGTAAAGCTCCAAAGAAGCAGCCTGTTGAAATTCCTAGCTGTTACCATTTGTAAGATATTTATTTGGATGATGACTAAAGGGGAAGAAGTCTAATTTTACTCTTCTTAAACACTTTTTCCTGTTTCAAATATTGTCCAAAAGGATTTTCCATTTGCTTCTTTTCCCTTCAAAGGCTTGAAAGCCAATTACAAGTAAGATATGCACATTTTATATAAATCAATTCTTCAGTACAGCACACTAATAATCTCCTCATGGTCACAGCACCAATATTTGAAATTTGCATTACAGTTGGTGCAAAGTTCTATGGTTTTATTCGTTACAAACTTGTTGAGTTGGAAAATCAGCGGGAAACAGGTTAGAACAGTATGACAAAATTTAAAATGTTACAAGAAGGGAACGGTACTAATTACACTTCCCACATTGAAATGTTGTGATATTTTCCAAGAATTACATCACAGTATGACTTATTTTCAGGGGGTTGTTGTTTTTTTTTTTTTTTTCCCCTGAAATTAGTTACTTCAGTTGTTACTAGTGTAATGGAGTAAAATCTGAAAGAACTAAAATAACTTTTTGGAAAACTAGGAGGTTTTACTACTTCCTAGGTGATGCTTCTGATAAAGCGACAAAAAACAGCATGGGGAAGATGCCTGTGGCCTTGACCACACTGTGCATCAGTTTATATGGGGCTGTCACCATGAAAGGATTGATAAATGCTGGATTAACTTCTAAAAGTTTGGAGCATAAAATAAAACCAAAACAAAAAAGAAATAACCTCCTGTCTTTTGCTATTAACTTTTATGTGGACTCAATCACTAGAGCATGACAATCCAGGTTTCCAATTTAGAACACTTTTTTTTTTTTAAACCATCTGTTCTTAACACTTTTTCATTTTGCACTATAAATTACTACTTTACAGCTATCAGTATGAAAGTCATGAATTCCAAGCAATCACATTGCCACCTCACCCTGCGGCAATATCACCAGAATGTAGGCAGCATCAAGTACAGGAGCATGTTGTGAATCTCTCTCATCTCTATGGTAATGGGGAGCATAAAGAATACTGAATATTCTTAGAACTTTGCCTAAGTGTGTTTTTCTATTCATTCTTAGCATCTACACTGAAAATTTCTAGATCAGGTATTTTATGAACCAAATTGTTTGTTCTACCATCTATCTAAAGCTCCACATTAAAGGCTGAAAGCCACATATTACCCTGAGTAAGGCGCCAGACCACTGCTAAGGTTACAGACTATGTAAAAATTAAGAGAATTTTGTGAAACAATGCTGACAGTAGGGGATGCCTCAGTAAAAATAAACTTCATGTAGTATGTAGCTTGCATAGAAAGAAAATATCTTTTCCTTCAACTTTATACCTTGAAAACAGACACATTCCTGTTACGAAACTCTGCTTCTTCCTGCTGAAAGTACAGGTGTTAAACTGGGAATTAAGAGAGGTATATTGTGTTCACAGATCTGTCACTGGCCTGTTCAGATCTGTTATTCAAGAGGCTTCGCCTCCTGGTGCCTTTCTGTTTGTATTCTTGATGTTTGTTACTCATCCATTAATTACAAGATTTTCCTGCCAAGGATTATATCTCACTATGGGTTTGCAGAGTGCCTACTGTAACAATGCAGCTAGACACTAATGGAGCATAGATGCATGATAACCTCTGGAGGAATGAAGTTAAAGGAGGAAGAGAAAGTGTTCTTGCAATACAGAAGAAAGATGTAACGAACATTTCCCCATACAATTAGTATTCTCACAAAATGAGGGCCAAGAAAACTAAGTTCCTTACAGTTTAAACATTGTGGGAACATTGATATATGTGTATTTCATATTTTTATCTATATTCTTAACTTCTGTTAAAGGGTCATCCTTCCTAAAATACATTTGGAAGCAGACAAAGCTGTAAAAGAAAAACAAAACAAACACAAAAAACCAAAACCCTGTAAATTCTGACATTCCTTTCAGCCTTTCAAGGACTTCTGAGAATGGTCTACTTCATGAGAAATAAGTTGAAACATTAAGACCAATGTTTGTAGACGGAAAATACATCCTACCAAAAAAAAAAAAAAAAAGGCGCTAAGATTTGCAATAGAAGTCAACAGTTTCCAACATCCAAATATTCCAAATTACCTTTGTTGGGCAATGCATGAAGAAAGAGCATAACACTAGTTATATCATTCACATCTGCAAGATTATAACGATAGCTATAAAGAACACCACCTTTTCCTCCTTGTTGAAAGGTTATATTCATCAGCAGCTTACAACTTTTTCCTTTCAAGGGTACTACTTGATAAAGCAGAGTGATGCTCCAGCCTTTAGCATTCACATTTCATGAGGCAATCACTTTGTTCTAGATGGGGAAAGTTTCATGAACAGAGAGGCATGATAGGTTTCCCCACTAAATATTCTGAAAGCTCAGTTGCATGCTAAAAAAAAGGTAATGGAAAGAGCTCAATGTTTTAGATAGTTTTTCTACAATAAAGACCCACTATCTCTCACAAAGATGTATCGGAAGATCAATTAGGCCATGTCTGTTAAATGGTTTGCAAATGGAAAAGTTCATGTAAATGCTAAAGGTTACTACCTTAAAACTGGAACAGATTTTGCATAAGTTCTGCATTATGGTTTGTACAAGCTAATTATATTTTTCCTACTATTTTTTTTTAAATGTCATAAATTCATTCATATCATTTGCAATAATTTTCCCCTCAAAACTTCACTTGTTAATAGACACATTTTGATCAAGTTACCTCATTTTGCTAAATCAACAGCAAAACTGCCCTGTTTCTTGTTTCCTAAAGGGATAAATGTTTTCTATATACCCATAATTTATGAGTTTAATCTATTTTATACACTGATTTTTTTTTTATATGTATCAGTGAGGATGTCGTAATGTTGAGACAGACTGTATTAGAGATTTACCACCTCCTAACTTTTATATATTATTCCCCTTTTTATTAAGAGTGCTATTTATATCACGTGTTCAACACTTTGTTGATCAATTCCAGGACTTTTGGAATGACAGCAGGTGAAAGAAAAAAATAATTTAAAACTATGCAGAGGTATGAAAGCTATATCCAACACCATGTCAGCATGGGTACTGAACCAACTGACTTTTGGCAGGCAGTGCTTCAGTTTTGTTTCTTAGGTTTGAAACCCTCATGCAAATGGTACGAATGCATAACACTCCCTACCACGCTCAGCATCACAACTCGATACACCCGCTCCACTTGCTATGTTACAGAAAATTAACTTCTCCTCCTCAAAGGATAGCACAGTGGTTCTGTCAGCTCAATGAACTTGAGAGATGAGACTGAGCAGCTGGTAAAATGCTCTTAGGCATTACCATTTCGTCTGTTTAGTCTAGAGTATGGACTCCTCATTCAGCCTAGGACATACTTGCAGATTTTGGTAATCCAATTAGCTTTAATGAACCAAATGCATGAGGGCTCCATAATCTGTCTGAATAGTAAATATCACAGTAACTAATACATTTATGTTGTCTTTAGCCAACACCCAGAATAAAGCAAGTCATCAAAGAAAAATGACAGGTATACTCACTCACTCACACTACACGTGACAGACTACTGTATGAAGAAATTCTTGCCAGTACTTTTGTTTGACATACAACAGGATGAAATAGCACTTCCTTACTGTTATTTCTTACATATTAACAATATAAAAATATTTTCAGGATAACATCACTTTAGAAACATAACAGTAGAAACTTTCTACTGCATAGCCCTTGCTCAGTATTAGTCAACAAGCAAGTTCAGGAAGAAACATGCTTCCTAGCCACTCATCTCTCAGATGGAGGTACCATTCACGTCTCCTAGAAGCTGCCTTAGTGCAGCCAGGGTGCTACATGGACAGTCCTTCCACTTCTCCCACAAGAGAAATAAAATACTTCAGACAAAGCCGTCCTGTAAATGAGATTATGCCCATAAAGCCAGTGTTCATACTGCGAACCTCTAAAAAGATTGAAATTGGAAACCACAACCTCACTGCAACTTTGTAGGTGTCCTTTATAAATAAGCAAACAAACAAAACACCAACACACACATTGTTCTGGATAAGTCCTCCCATTTACCCATTTTGTATAGTTCAGTTTTGTTTAATGTTGCAACTCTGAAGATATTCTGATTAAGCTAAAACTACTGCAAGACTTGTTGACAGTACAACAGTTTTCTGCCTTCCAACCTGGCATACCCCAACACATCAGGAAATAACTTTTCATCTGACAGAAAGATAACAACAAAAGACTGATAAACATAGATTATCTTTTAATTCAATGGAAATCCCGATGTTAAAGGAGATAACCTCAGGGCAGTGTTTCATGACACAGCGGCTCTGGTGGAATTACCATTGTAAAATTCCTGCATCCATCACCCTCCAGGCCCACCCCTCCTGCAAAAATGATTTTTGGGAAGGCCATGGTATGTATCACATGAATAAACTGATCCAGGTTTGTTTGAAAAGACTGATCGTAGTACCTTTAACATCTAATCTAATCTAGTCACTGCTCTGTTCACAGCAGAGACCGATCACACCTTTGTTTGCACAGCTTCATTAGCTATGCACTGCAAGCATGTAAACACAGTAAGCCGTTACTGCCATAAAGGCCCATTTCATGAAACTTCACAAGGGTCAGGAACAAAGCAGTGAACAGAAACTCTCATGATATAAGGAACTGTGTTTTTTTGAGGCGAGAAATCATGCAAGAAAGTGAGAGGAGGCCAAAGGAGCAGAAAATACAAGCGGACAAAGAGAAGAGCTCTGAGCACACTGAACACCTCAGGATTAACCCTGAGAAACTCTTCAGAGCACAAACTGACTCAGGCAAGGAGGTGACCACGTACTAAACCTGTCAAATTACATAACTTTTTAAATAGCAGGCATAGTTCTAAGAAAAATTATCTATGATACAGTTCAAAATTATGTCCCATGTTCAAAATTATGTGAACTGTAAGCCAGCCTCCAGCTGAAATGGAAGAGTGCACGTCGCTGACTGAAATGACAGCCATGGTCCTCAAAGCTGAAAGTAGATGGATTGTGTTGGCTGCTTTCCAGGAAATGGGAATAGAGAGGACAGTGTCCTGGAAATGTGCCAGAGGAGCCACAGAGGGGGAAAATCAGCGCTAGGTTGTCAAACCAAGAGAATCATGAGAGCGCTCAAACGATGTATGTCAGATTTGGAAAAGGGAAATTAGTGCATATCCAGGAAGCAGGCTTTTCATAATACTTCAAGTTGTATGGTTTTGTTTATTTTGTTTTAAATCACTTACTAAGGCAAGACAGAGCCTGTGAAGCTTTGCCAGCCAATACATATCCACATGGGTATGGAAATACAGGTGACAGGGAGGAAGGTGGGTCATGAAATTACCTCCTTCATTTTTTGCCAGTAGTGAAACTAACTAAAGACTTTATTATTAACTACCATCTTTAACAGTCCATATTCTAAATGTCTTCTGTGTTTGAAGAACTGAAAGAAAAGTTCAGTGTGCTAGAAGGTCCAAGCAAAGAGAAGGAAATTACAGTGAGCACTCAGTCCCTCTATTTTGTGATCTTTTCTGTAATTTAAACCAAAACTATATGCAAGCCTTTTGCACATACTATAATTGCATCAGCCATCATTTCATTTTTGCATGTGTGAGGGCTGGCAATGACAGCCCAAGCTTAAGTGTTAATAAAGCTCCCTGTTACAAAGGAAGGGTATTGGAAATATTAATAAAATACTTGTATTTATCTATCTACACTGGGATTTTACAGTGCCAAAAGAGGTATAAAGAGGCATGTGTGTAAATTACTGTCCTGTCCACATTAAAGGTTGGTTTCTCTATAAGATTTATGTAATGGGACCTCAGTGTGTACCTGTATTGAAACCCATTACAGATAGTAAAATGAAGACATGTAGCCCATGGTGAAAATCATTATGTAAAGAAAAAACTTTTGCAGCTTATATATTCTGAAAAAAAGAAAGTAAAATAATGAAACAACTGGATGAGTAATACATTTAAACAGACATGCTCCGCTTGAGAACCAACCCAGGTAATCTCATTTTCCTCTAATTGATAGTAACTCTTTACCTCTGAAAAAAACCCAGGCTGTTTTCAAAGGACACACGAATATGGACTGAAGGCCTGACTTTTAATCAAACTGGACAATAAAATCTATCATTTTCTGGCAAAGAAAATACCGAATTTAATCCATTTTGCTTGATACGCAACAAAACCCCCATCTTGCCAAAGCTAATCCCTCCTTGACCAGGGCAGGGTTTTTTTGCATTGTAGTTTTTAGCACAGATTGAGTTTGTTGAATGATTTTGCAGAGCACTTCAGTGAAGGCGGAGGAAGAAATAACAGTCTGATGAGTCCATGTCTCAAAACAGAGTAATAGAGTCTATGTCTCAAAATTGTTTATTTCTTTAAATTCTTAGTATATGCAAAGGGGAAAAAAAGTCTAGCTAGTCATTAATAACAGATTGCCTTCCTATCCCCCTGCTATTTAGTATTCACAGATTAGAGATGCTGTTGGACCACACTCAAGGCAAAAAAAAGTTAGTTTTCTTGTTTCTAGTCCTTTATATATGTAAAGGAAGTGTATCAGGCTTTCTGGTATCCTACTCAAGGAGAAGCAGATATCCCACAGTGACTTGGATTTCACAGGAAACTACAGCACTACTGAAGAACTGAAAGAAAGAACACTGTCACTGGAGAATAAATTTAGATTTTGAACTGAAGTGTAAACCACTTTCCTTCAGCTGACCAACATATTTATCATAGCCAGACTGGTTTACTGAGATGGGATGACTGTGGCATGCTCAACTGCTTTAGATAACTATGGCCGTTTCCCAAACTTATTAATGGCCATTCCTTTTACACTTTCTAATCATCCAGGGCAACAGTAACACCCATTTAGAGATCCCTACACTACTTTCAGGAAGTAGTATTTTTATTTAACTTTCAAACAATTTTATGCAGTTCACTTACTAGCTGAGCTTTCTCTTTTAAAGCTGTTATGAGTGGCAGATAGTATTTCCTATTTATTTCAAGAACTCTGCAGTATTCTGTACAACATTCATCCTTAAAATGCTTTTATTACTATAACCTTTTAATTTTTTATTTATATAAGATCATTTCATTATTGGGTGCATTTCCCCATACAGTAGGCTGTGATAAGGGTTATTACGGATGGTTGGAAACATTTTATAACACTGACAGAAGGTATACTACCTTTACAGTAATTTCTTCTTAAAAACATAGCCAAACTTGAGTTTCTGACCAAACTTGAAAATAGTAATAGAAGTCAAGGAAATTTTCCATGCAACCTCTAGTCAAAAGATTAAGTGTCAGAAAGTTCTGGTAAATGTGCTGGGAAAATTGATAATTAGTTGGTGCTATGTTTCTCTGACAATTACTTCTAAAAGAGTTGACTAAAAAGTATGCCAAGAATCACCATAATGGCTATGTATCCAGATATTATTTAGAAACTAGCTTATTAGGGGTGTTATACTGTCATAAATGTGGAGAGGTTTTAATAAAATAATGAATCACCAAAATTTTTAAGAAGTGATCCAAAGTCTACTGCAGAGGGAAAAACTGAGATTAAAGTGGCTTGTTCAAAGAATAGTTCATTAGCAAGATAGAAACAAATTTGTGAATACCTAATTCCAGACGCTATGCTCATATCACTGATATTTCTTAACAGTGATTATATGAAAAACTTTCATGCATGATTATTAGCAGGTTTTATACTTCTAAAATCTGTTGGATTATGGCAATCTGTGCGCTGAAATTACTTTCTCTTTTCAGCCTTGTTTTTCAAAACCAGCATTTTGTATTCACTGCAGTGTCAAGTCAGACTTCTACCACTTTTAGAGTGATTTTATTATTATTGAAGTGAAATGAACCAAAGGAGCAAGAAATAATTACTGTGCAGTGTGATATTTCGGGCTATTGGCCAAAAGATGAGTTGGAGTTTTACTGCCACGTTGCATATAAGAAAAAAAAATTATGCACCAAATCACGAAATGCAATTCCAAACACACCAAGTATTTTTAAATGCCAGTGTGGTGCTTGTTAAAATACACACTACTCAGGAGGCATAAAAAAAACTGTGGTGAACAACAAGCTGTGTACCAGAGCAGTAGCTATTGAATACAAAGCTCTAAAGGTATTATAAGAGAGCCCAGCTTCTTGTCAGCATAATCTAAGATTTTAATGATAAGCATATTTGAAGAATGCCATACCTCCAAATATTTCTTCTCCTTTTGTTTCCAGTCATCACTAGCGATATAAAAATATTAATCATCATGGAAAATATTGGTATATTGCAACCTTTTTGTCTGAGGGAAATATGGCTTCCTTACTTAGTTTACCACAAGGTATTGTAACTGCTTTTCCTCACTGCACTATTAGCTATTTTCATTGCCTGCTGAAGACAGGACCTCTTAGTGACAGCTACTGTTAGCAAGAAATCATTTTCTAAGAGTAGATAACAGCAGAAAGCTGTCAAATCAGATTGAAACAGCTTCTAGTATTTACTTCTACCCAAGTGCACAGAACTAGAGCACACAATCTCTACAATGACAGCCATGGATTTTTCCTTTTCTTTCCTTTTTTTTTTTTTTTTTTTTTTTTTTTTTTTTTTTTTAAATCAGAGGAACAACTCTTGGGTTAGGACAAATTTGGGTGCTTTTTTAACAATAACAAATTATGTAAATGGAACAAAATTAACTCACATGATTGTTTCCCCCCACCCCACACTAACACTTAACTTGTATAGCAAACACATTTGCTTGCTGCATCAGAGTAATCGTAAAAGAGGAAATTAACACTACAAACTATAAAACATGTACAACAAAATTAAATTTGGTGTTTTAAAAAATATTTTTTAAAAAAGAGGTGGGTTTTTTTTCAGTTCAGAGAGGGGAAAAAAAAAAGAAAGAAATAAAGAAAAGAAAAAGAAAGGTAATTGTCCATGCAGTTCCAGGGAATAAAATTGATTAAGTCTAAATGCTGTGCCAAAGATGCAAAAAAAACCCCAGAGTCTGTTATTTAAATCTTCTACAGGCACAAATATTGCAGAATGAGGCAGTAAGATCTCACAACCCTGTTTAAAAAAAAAAAAAAAAAAAAAAGAAAAAAGAGAGAAGTAGAACAGGGAAAAGGAACACTGTGGTCCAGAAGTTCAGTCTTAGGGTATCTTCTGAAAACATTAAGCAAAACTGAATTATTCACACTCACAGGTACCTGGAACAGAAGCAAGGGTGGAAAGATAGAAGGAAAGCAACTTTCTATATTCATATGGAACAACGTATGTATTATTCTCTGTCAACACCATGTATTGGTCTTATTGCTGCCCACTGAGAACAACACGGTAATTGAGGTATGAAGCAAGATGCTAAGAGCAGGATTTTTAACTTCAGGAAAGGTCTGAAGCACATATTCAAGCCCCACTGACCTGTCCAAGTTGTGAACATACGACATTTCATTAATACTAACTTCTGATGGAAGAAGGACAAACACCTGAGCAACATGCAGAACTGATTCTGAAGCCAAAAGCTGTAAGACCAACTTAAGCCAGTGCCACGTGCGAGACAGGGCTTATCAGACCAGGTGTAGTGCCACAATAATGTAGTAATACTGCTTTTGGAAGCAACCTAGTATCTGTTCCTTGCTGTACATTCCATTGCAAAAGCCACATATATAAATTTAGCAAGACTTGAATGCATAGCTAAAGATAAGCACCCACTTGGTGTAGCAGGTCAACTATTTCCAGGAAGGATCTTCAAAGCTTTCTTACAAATGTCACAGCAAACATCAGGAGTCTAAAATTTCATCAGTAAATATGACCGAGCAACTAATACCTCTGCAGCAGTCTAACAATCTTTGCCTTGCTCTGTTCTCTTCTACTTCTTTAATCAGTGTCTCTAACAGTACAGCATAATATATATCATAATACATCATAATGAACATTTTTGATGTTCAGATGTTGACTGCAAGGTACAAAATGGCGTGGAGGAAAAAGATTAGGCTTTTTGAAGCCTGCTTTTGGTAGTACAGAGAAAACTAGAGATAAAAAGGCATAATGAGAACAATTATTTTGTGCGTCATTATAATTTTATAATAAACATGAGGTAATCATCACCACAGAATGACTCTCAGTCTAATTGAAAAAGACATGACAGCTACCACCCATTTTTAACTTTTTTGTTTGCTTTTACATTTTGGGAGGCTTTCTTCACTATAAAAGAACACTCAAATAATGGTAGCTGGTTTATAGCAGTTGGGCTGCTCATTAAGTTGAAGGCAGCACAGAGAAATATTTGCACCTTTCCCTCCCTAGTGTCAAAACATGTATACAGCCACTTCAGGAACCATAAACTACATGAATCAATCTTGTCTATTTTTCCTTCAAGTGCTGATATACTGTAACAAGGCAATGCTCAGATCACTTTAAAGATATTTGAAATACTAGTCATAACCAAAAGAGCAGAACAAGCTCAGCAAGAGATGTAGCCAAGGCATCCCACATCGTCATTACAACTCCACCAGGCAAGGGCCAGCAGCTGCCTGCCACACAGCAAGCCAGATAGGAAAGCTAGCATGTGCACAGTGGCTCGGAGGCAGCATCACCACCTTTTTTTTCACTTGACTCTCCTGCGGTGTATTTTGGGGTTTTATTTTTGAGAGAGGTGAGCCATGCACCATGGTTTTGAGTATTTTTTCCACATTGACAGTGATTGACAACAACAGCCTGGAGAAATGTAAATTGCAGAAAGGCTGTGGCTGCTTGCGCGGGTAGGGGCTTTCTCACTTGAGGCAAAACACTATTTCTCTGCCTACAAGGTGCCCATGAGGGAGCCAGAAGAGCGAGCTGGCAAGGTACTTATTGCCCACCTCTTCACTGAGGATTGACAATGAAGAAGCCTCTGAACAAGTCTGCCTGAAAGTCCCACAGCAGCAGAAGAGATTATATTCATACACCTACTACAGCACAGAGGGCCTGATTATAAACCATCACCATGTGAGACAACTCCATTTCCAAAGCAGTTCAGCCACATTAGTTCATAAATACACCTGTGCTAATAGTTTGCCTCTCAAATGACCTTATTAGTACAGCACATCAGCTCAATGTTATCGCACAGCATCCAGCCACAGGGTGGCTTTCATCCTGCTACGCCATAATACAGATGGATCTGGAACAAAACACTCAGCTCCTTGCTTTAGCAAAGCTGGTCCTCACAGATTTCTATTTCTTTATCGGTTCCCACATGGGGAATTTTTGAAGAGATTCCCTCTTTGCTTTTTAGCCTAGGACTGAAGAAGCTCATGGCCAGAGAAGAAAGGAAAAGCATTAGGGAAAATGATCCCACCACTCAAAAATGATCAGAAGTAAGAAAATACTCATGAGGAGAAACGGCTGCAAGTTGAGGAAAACAGAGAAATGAGAAGTGGCAGCCTCTTCTTAGTAGACTAGAAGGAAGGAAAACACTTTCTCTCTACCATTTGACTGAGCAGTCCATTGTCTCACTGTTTGAATAGCCTATTTATCACTAGCATTCATAAAACTGAAAAAAAGAGGCAAATAAAAATAAGTTGTTTTTCCTACGTCAACCTCATTTAATTACTGAAGAGTAGTTTGAATTGCTTATCTCCTAACGCTTTGGTGGATTGGCAGCCAGTCTAGACCAGTCAGGCTTGCCTGATTGTATAAGAAATAGAAAATAAAATTAGCATAGTCAAAGGCAGGGATAATCTAGGAAGTATTCAAAATGATGAATAGAGTTGGGTGACAGGTCACTTTAGCTGGGAGTTTCTGATACCCAGCCTTGTTACAACGTGTGTGGGCTAGTAAATATTCAGCAGAACTTCAACAGGATATTTTAAGGAGATTTACAGCCAGCTCAGTCATGCCTATATCACCGCGCTGACATGCTGCCTTTGTTTTTGCATATCTTACAAGAAACTTAATGTCAGCTTATATGGCAAGAAACCAGACAATCATACATACATAAGTCTGTGCATACTGAGATGTGTATGATGAAAATTGCTCGCCTTGTCTCCTGGGAGCGTAATACCCAGCAGTTTAATTTCCAGACAACATCACAGCCAATCCTACTATTGGACAAAACCTAGAATTTCATTTTTTTTAATCACAAAAACTGGCTTAAAGCAAGCAACTATTAATACAGTCTGGGATATCTTGAGATCTCCACCAAGGACAAAAATGGAACATACATAAACTATTTAATCAAATGCGCACACGCTCTCTTCTTTCCAAGGAAAGCCAACGTTTTAATGTAAGCTTTACAATGTCACTAAACTGGTAAGTCTCACAGCATCGTATCACTACTCTCGTGTGCTGTCTTGCTGTTCAGTTACTTCATTTCTTGCCCTCCACCACTAGTTTTGAAAAAAAGTAAGAAAAATGGGATGTGCTTGTTCACAGTTAACAAAAAGTCACTTACTGCAGCAACAAGTTTAATAATTTTATGTAGGGAGACAAAGTATATGAAGAGTTACAAAAGCAGACTGACAATTGACAAGCTATTATAATGCTGCTTTGCAAGGCATCTTATCTGCCAAATCTAATTTTTCCCTCCCTATCAGCTTTCAGTAACACTTGCATTTGCCTCATACTAACACAGCTTTTAGACTATGGCATGATATAACTGTCTAACCAAGAAGCACACCTCTGTCAGCGGATGACTTTGCACCATACAATGGGCTTCTGAGCACAGAACTGGAAAAACTCAAGTGCAATATGTTCAAAGGCTGTCAAATTTTTCTTTCACAGACAGACACAGCAATCAAGTGATCCCTTCTCACTTCTGATGAATTGCGAATAATGAAAGCTTAGTCAATGCCTACATTGCACTCACAGGTGGTATTTTAACAGTTCTCATATAAACCTGTTTGTGTGCCAAGAGCAGTACAGGCAGCATGGGGTTCAGGATCCCAGCTGGATCTGCCATATATGCTGAAACCACAGCTAAACATTGTTACTGATCCCTGAACTAGAGGGTTTACTGCCTGTTTGGAAGTGTTTACACTAGCTGTAGTCGCATTTCATTATGGTATAGATACAACCTCTAAGAAAAGTAGCTGGGAAATGTTACAAATAGCTGACATTTATACATCAACAGGAAGGCATAAGTATTTGACAGTAACTCTTTACCTGTATGCAGGAAGAACTACAGTAATTTCCTAGGGTGAATAATATGACCTCATTACCTCATTTTTATTATGTAGTATTGATGTTATTTGCATCATATCAAATAAAAAAACCCACCATCTCCCTGATGGTGTCCTTTACTATTTCTTGTATTTCCTAGTTGTAGAGAACAGAACATTCGGTGAACATATGAAAAACCTTCATCAGCATGATAGATACCAGACTCCAAATGGAAAATTATCAGGGTGGGGGTCTATAATACTAATAATGCATCTTTAATTCTAAAACACAGAACTAAGATAACGAAAAAGAAAGTATCCTCTTACCTTTGGGTCTCATTTTCTCCACGTTAATGCCAAACCTGTAACACCTAATCAAAACATACTCCTGCTTATCTTCATTTTTTACTAATGTATGTACTACTGCAACTTAAAAGGACATTTCCTAACGTATCCTCTTTAGATATAGCTGATAAATTCAGACAATTCAAAGGCAAAGACAGATAGCAATAAATAAAGCATTGACCATAAAAAGCAGAAATTACCTTTAGCAGGGTTTACTTTTATCCCTGACCTATACAGCATCTCCTCATTCTGCCAGTCCCCATTCCTGACAACAGTCTTGAGTCCATAGAAAACAATTAATGCAGCAGTGGAACAAAAAACCAAGTTCTTCAGAAAGCGCTTTTGGGCTTTGACATAAAGGGCCCTGACACCTACTGTAACCAGCAGGCAGAAGCCCATACTAGGAACATACAGCACACGCTCTGCTATTACAAAGCCAACATAGAAAAATAGGTTTGTGGCAGGAACAAAGGGCACTATTAACAAAGACAGAGACAGAATGACAATGTTCTCAGTTGAAGGAAGTGGCAGTTTCTGCATATTATGCTTTTTTATACCATTCTCTTCTTTTGATGCAAAGCTTGACTTCACCTCCAGTGTCTTGTAGTCCATCTCTGAGTGGCAGCTATGCCCATTAGCATTCTGCTTGCCGTTCATTACAGTTCTCCCATTGCATTTTCTCTCATTGCTGGAACCCTTCAAGCTAAAGTAGGCAAGGAGGAGGAGTCCAGCATAGAAGGCCACAGTGTGTAGATTCCTCCAGTCGCTGACTGCTTTCAGAAGAGGCACGGCATCCATAGACCAGTCAAAGCTGAGGGTATCTGGGCACAGCAACAGCCAGAGGTTCTTCGTTGGCAGGTAAAAGAAGGTCAGCGTACGTGTAAGAAAACTGTCCGAGTCAGCTGCTGGATTGTCAGAATTGGAAAAACTTGGGGGCTTGTTGCCCATCCAGTATAAGCGGACACCCAGCAGTGCAGTCCCCCAGGAGGTCAATAAACCAATGCTGAAGAGGGTCAAATTCTTTCTCTGGGAAACAAACAAAACAAATATAATCTTCAACATAAATCAACATCAGGTGTTCAATTCTGTAAATTATAAACAAAAGGAACTGAGAAATGTGTGATACAACTTTTTTTTTTTCAATGGAAAAAAGCACTATAGATCTTAATCTCTTGATATTTGGATAATAAAATATTGGGGTATGCTGTTGACCACAGACTAAAAGAACAAGCCCTTTCATTTAAGCTGTATCATGCCTGTACCAGTCAAGCCTTTGGAGATCTTAGGGCTGTCAGTTCTTGCTTAAGATTTAGTTGTGTAACCCTTTGAAAACTCTTTATTTTAGAGGAATTTATGGAATACTACAATGACTCCAGCAAAACCTCCCAAATCCTTTCTTTGCTCCTGTGACCAAAACACCAGTTTGCCTTAACTAGATTTAAAGAAAGTTCCAGTTCCATTTACCCCTATAGAAAGTGTATCCTAATGTATTCTACCTGAAAACTAAGCAAACTTTCCAAGAATGCAAGAGAGGAAAACAAACACAGATTCCATGCTTCCAGCTCCTACTTACTAACTACAGCGATCATTTGGAGCCTTCAGATCTGCCTCCTACTGAAAGCCCCTCTTAATTTTGCATCTCACAGCCAAACAGTATGTTGGGGGTTTTTTCTTCAAGCACACCATATCAAATAAGCGCTCTAAAACCTTCCACATCTTCATACCCATCTAAATAATAGTATGTGAAGCATGCAGCTGCCTCCACCTCCCCATGTCATCATGTTAGCAACTTGCAGAACCTTCCCTTATTTATGGAATAAGTCAACATTTGCCATCTGGAACTGCTTGGGTTCCCCCCTGCTGCATCCCAACGCACTTACTTATTCAAATGCTTTCAGAAACATACCACTTCTGCCTAAATGAGAATCAGGAAGCAAGATTTTCTCACCTATTTCTATGACTGATGAGCTTAAGTTCTGCTCTCAATTACATGGGCACCCTAAATGAAAGCTGTTTTGAATTACTCTCTCTTTGCAGAAGAATGTGTAAAAGTTAAAATATGTGTATTTTTGTATTTTAATTTCTCAGATGCCTTTTGTAACAAAACTATTTGCCAAATAGTGCCAGATACAATGTAAGCGTTTTGATAATCTTTCTCCCCATTATTACAAAGAATTATTTGTCAATCATTTTTCATTTTATTAGGTCTGTTTTTTTCCATCTCACACTACACATTCATGAGATGGTCACTGACGTTCCCTCAATTATTCACAAGCAGGACTTCACATTGGAATTCTTATTTCTTTAAGTTTATTTTCTCCTTTGTGGGGGCACTCTCTCCTGGATATGAAATAGAGATGCTTATGCTGCTCCATTTTAGGTCAATTATTAATAGTTTCCTACCATCAGGTTACTGATGTTCCAGTAACAAGATGTGGTCTAATCATAATTTATCTACTTATCTCCTGAAGAAATTTCTATAGAGTTTCTCCTTGTGAAGTTTAAAATACTTCAGGTCAGTTAGATTAATTCATTCAATTTTGATGCAATATGGAAGAATTCTATGGAGGCATTAGTACGGAACAAAAATTTGTAACAAGAATATTTATGTACTTGTATCAGAATCATCTAAAAAAGCCTGAGTCTACATATTTAATTTACCATATTAATTCCGGTTTGATTTATTAGCTTTTGTATATTTCTATATGCTGAAAAATTAACAATTTTCTGGTAATAAATCAGTCAAAACCTGCATCTACAATTTATAATGAGTGTATTCCCTGGAAAGCCTACTGTAACAACTTGTTTTTACTTGTAAGCTGGATAATGCTTCACAACTCATCTCAGATACTGTTTCATCCTTACCTGCTAGGACAGTTTAAATGCTTTTAATGATATGATACTGTGTAAACGGGTTATCACTGAAAATCCCAACTAAGTTTATATGTGAAACAAAAAGATTATTCAGAGTTCATGGAATTACATGTACACGCTCACAGTAAAACCTCTGTT
This sequence comes from Strigops habroptila, assembly GCF_004027225.2. Lineage (NCBI taxonomy): Eukaryota > Metazoa > Chordata > Aves > Psittaciformes > Psittacidae > Strigops > Strigops habroptila. The sequence goes on along the minus strand of NC_044279.2, from coordinate 43,506,954 downwards.
CCTGGTTCAACTTGTCCTTTCATTCTCATCATATTTTGCTATGTGGAAATTTTTCTGCCCTCCCCTCTGGGTCAATGATTTTCAAACTCGTTTCCTTCAAACATGCACATAAACAACTGTCAAATGTTAAATGTGACCTTTTTTGCTCTTTTTATACACCCTTCTACAGACTCTTGAGAGGAGACTGTTTAGATGGAAAGAGGCTGGGAAGTGGAAGATGGGCGGGTTTGTTTGTTTGTTTGTTTGAATTAAAAATTCAGAGCAGGTCTTTGCTGGAAGGCTATATACCACTTGAAAGATTAAGACATCCCAAATACTAAACAAGTAAAATATGATTATCAACAGATAAGAAGTGAGCTTTCATGGATTGTTTTGATTGCTTTGTTATTTTGTTAATACTTAATTAACAATAGAAGAAAATCTCTCTTTCCTAAAGGTCTAACTTTTCAATTAAATGCTGAGAAAGTTCACAGTACAAAGTTCTTCGAGAAGACCATGCTAGAACAGATATGCCATTCCTCAAGGATAATAGCAAAACCTGCTAAAAACTTTCAGATCTTCTTCATACATCATAAAACAATAACAGTGAAAAGTTTGCCTTTTGTTCCCAGCCCTAGAAATGCAAACAATCTCGGAGCTAATCCATCCTCACTGCTGGTGTAACTATTTGCAGCCTCCCTTTTAAGCTTAAATTTAAGATCAGTAAGGTCTGGATCCTCACACTTCTTTAGTTCTACAGAGAGCACAACCTACCTATATGCAGTACTGCATTTCATGCTTTAACAAAACTTTTTTATGATTTTGTTTTTTTGGTTATGGTTTTGTTGCTTTGGGGTTTTGTTTTTTTTTTTTTATTTTACACCAGTGTCAAACGAAGTATCTAAGCATTTACTCATGGAGCTCAGAGATATCCAAGTAGGTGGTTTTCCACACCAGCGTATCGATTTATCATGCTGTAAAATACTAGTTAACTAGCGAAAGAGCTCTAGTGAATTCTTTAGCTTAATTAACTGACTAAAGGAATGGAATGCAAATATCCTCTTGCTGCCTCAGACACAAATGGTTTGCATCCTTCTCCAGAAACAATTTTGGACATGGATCTCCTCAAAAGCCAGTAGCTTTACATCTTCTTAAAATTAACTAACTGCAGTTACCAATAACCTGTGTAACACTTGACATGCCATTGTGAATTTTCAGATTTCAGAGGAGATCCTCTGGACTCAGTCTAAAACCAACACTAAAACTGAGCCTAACAGTTAAACTTCTGTCACAAACATTTAAAGTAGGACGACTTTTTTCCCCTTTTTTTCCTCTCTCAACATTCATGACTTTTGCACAGCTTTTATCCCCCTGTACTACTACAGCCAGAGATAATTAGAAAAGTTTAGCTTATATTTTGGGTTTACTTTCTTCCAGGCTTTGTATAACAAACCAAAGGAAAAAGAAAAATGGTTACAGCAATTTACTAAAGCTAAATAACGTAACAGTTCCCCAGTAGACTTTTGTCTTCAAAGAAAGTGCTTTCAAAACGAACACTGCTCGGACAAGTACTTTCACTAGCAGCTCTTCCTCTAAGCCTCCTGACAGCCTGTTCTCCTCTGACTGTGTACATTTAGTGTAGCCCAGCAGCAGGAAGAGATCCTCTGTAATGCTTGGCAGAAAGGATTTGGATTATTATACTCATGGGTCCTAATCCAGCCCATCTGCCATATGTTTTGACACCCCCATAAATCCTCTAACCTTTCATAAGTAGTCATTTTCATCTGGGGAAAAAAAATGAGCACTGATTTAGATCAGATTTAACATCTCTCCTGCCTGCTAACAGTCAAGTACCACCAATGCAATTTTAGTATTTGTGACTGCAGAATCCTATTTCATCTTTTTACCAAAATCCATCTGCATGACCCACCCACACTGCACATTTCCCTTGCATTAAATCCTAATTCCCCACTCCATTATACTGCTCTTAAATAAGGCACTGCAGCAGATATCTTGATTGGGCAACCCTTCCCAAAGCTCAGTCACCACCTAAGCAGTATCCAAAGCATTTTCAAAAGACACTATTCTTTTAACCTCATGTTGTCTATTTCACAAAGCAGCATTAAATACGGTACACGGTCAAGACACTCCAGATATGAAAACCACTTACAAAATGTTATTTTTTAGAACTCAGGAAATGCAGAAAACAGATAAGTCACCAGGCAGTACTCGCAGGAGTTTGTTTTCCAACTTAAAGCTCCTTGAAAACATGTTGGCTTGAAAACTGGGACTTCCCAAAGCAGTAAGACACTGCCAAATCACTAGACTGACAGTATCTTGTTTTCATGGTAGGTAGATGTTCCTGGATCACAGCTCAGCTGAGTTTGAGCTCAACTAGAATTCAAAATGTTTCCTCACCGAGGACAAAGCTACTTGCCACAACCCCTGCTGGGTTTAGTACTGAGCTCGAAATGGCCTCTACCGCCCCCTTGCCACTTGCCCAGTTTGCTCCTGCTAGCATGACCCACGAATTGAAGTTCACTTATTTACACTGGTGATACAACAACAGCTGGCCTGAAGGTCTGCTCTTTCTCCGAGTTGTAACTCTGTCTATAGCTTATCCAATATTGTGGTCATTTGTACATATTTAACGACATTTATTTCTAGTGGTATTAACCCACACAATTCTCCTCAACAAGGAAGCCAATGCATTCATAAAACAGATGAAGATTATGTGTACACATTTTTACTGTATTTAGCAAGTACCACAAGCTAAGCAGTCCTTATTCCTGACTTACTAAAATTTAAATTGACTTAAAAATGCCAACATTTAGAATTGCCCAAAGTCTTCCTCTAAAATACTTAACACTTTAATACAAATCTTTAAATTAAACAAACAAACAAAAAAAAAAGGCAAAACAAAAAACCACAACACCAAAACAGACCAGAAAACCCTCTAACCTCTCAGCTGAAAAAATAGTTTTAAGGACTACAGGGGGAAACATAAATTGCATGAAGAACAGAAACTGTATGAATGACTGGATGTAGAACAACAGCAGAAATGACTATATCAGCCTGATAAATCTGTGTGCATGATCAGTGCAACAGAGAAGGTGTCTCTCTGAAGATAAGTCTACACAGCCAAATGCAGTGTGACAATGCTAGGTGAGGCTAGGGATATCTAGCCAGGGTTAATCCATCTATCTGCAGGAGCCAGAATTTAACAGAGGAGGTTAGAAGCCCAGTGGGACCCAAAGATATTCCTGAACTGCCAGACTGCTCAGGAATTCTGTCCAGCACTACTGTTACCACTGCACAGGTAGATATGCAGTCCAGCAGTCACACCTGCATTTCACTTAACAAGTATTGTCTCATTTGAGAGGTTTTGCAGTGAAGGAAAGGTGCTGCACTTTCTGCATCAGCTAAAACGCTGATAGCTCACTGAATATGCAAGTATGTTGGAAGGCAGAATTGGAATTCAAAATTATATTGAAAAAACAGAGACATGTTCAGTAAAATAAACCCATTTAAAAGGCAGGGGCAACTCTCACTGCTTAAAGCTACACAAGTATGAGACATAGAACAAGCAGTTGGCTTATCTTCAGAGAAGCATCAGGGATTATCATAGATCACAATCAACTCTTAAACCACTGCTAAAGAGGTAAACACCATACCGAGACTACAAATGAAAGCACACCCTTCAAGATATATGAAGTAATCCTTCCACTCTTCTCAATACTAATAAATCCTAAGAGTGTCTGGTTCCAGCACAGAAATTTCAGAAATAAATTAAGGAAGGGGATAGAAAAAATGATAGATCGATTCATTTAAGTTCAAAGAGAACCAAGGGAAAATTCCAGCTGTGTAAAACCGCACCAGTTTGCCTCTGCTGCATGGACTACAAGCAGGAAGTAGGACAGTCTCATAGATGAGGGGCAGGGCTGAGGTGGGTAGCATGGCTCAGCACAATGTCTCAGCAACTTGATGAGCAAACTTGCAGATCCCCAAGGAGAAGGGAAGCTTTGCCCTGGTCCTGCTGGGAAGGGAAAGGCTTACTTGCTGTATAGCCAGGCCATCCTCTTGATTAACACACACACCTGAAAATGAGTACTCAAGGCTGAGGCCCACCATGTCATTTGTATCTTCTACACCATACTAAGTAAATCAGACCTGACAATGCTTTTGAACTACTCATCCTGTACAAAGTGTTGGCAACTTACTAAAGCCCTGCTCATTTGGACTGATGGATATGCATTTTTTCTTCTAAAGGAAGTTTGTTCTGCTCTTCTTTACAACATACAGGCATGCTTAAGAAAAAAAGAAGCGAAATGGCACTTAAAAGCACATACTGCAATCCTACCTGTAAACCTACTGCCAAAATTATTATGGTACATTTCATGTTTCCTACACTGCTAAGATGGGAATAAAGGCAAATTAAAGCTGAAGAGCTGGTTTGATATACAGTGGGAGAAAAACAGACATTATAAGAATGTAAACAGACACATATTTTTTAACTGACTAATCAAAACAGAAACGGATTTTATGAGCAAAAATGCCATTTCATCCCAGATTAAGGCTCTGGCAATGACTAAACAACTTCATCAATCCAGGAGAAGGAAGTCATCAATAACCAATTTCTGTACATGGGATAAATAGCAACTTGTTTCTAGTTTTGAGAGAACAACCTATCTACGAGTAATAGAAATCCATCAACCGGAAGCCCATTGAGCTACAAAAGTCAGTTTATACAGCGAGTAACAAGCAGCATCTTGGGTGGTTTTTTTTTTTTCATTTTCCCTTTGCCAACTACAAAATGGAGGCATTTTGTTATTGTATTTGTACCTTTAATATATAGCAAAAGAACAAACAGCAAAGTTATCTTGAAACTATACTCATAACAAATATATTACAAATTTGAACACTTGATTGCAATTTTCCAGTAAAGCTTAAAAACCTACATTTTCAAAAAGAAACACAGATAATATAGAAAGTCCATGTGAAATGCAGAACCTGCTCATCAACTCAGAAGACATTGTAGATTATCAAAAAAGATTCATTTAAGATCATACAAGTAGTCACTTATTTCTTTTGAAAAATAAAAAAAAGAGTATTTAAAGCTGGTTTTGGTACAGGTATTTTATTGTCTGATCTTCTGGCTCAGCAAGATAGGAAAAAGAGTTTGTTAAGGGACTCAGAACCTATTTGTGTGACAAAGTGAATACAAGCTATGTTGTGACTAAAAAAAATAAATTAAAAGTGCCACCCCTTTTCTATACCCACCTATGAAATATGTTTATTTATGAGGTGGTACAAGAGGACAGTCAAAAGACACTCACAAGTACTGCAACTGTTATGCTTGAAGTCAGCATCTTTAAAAGCAGGAATAAATTTCACTGTATCAACCACTTACTAGTCATTCACTTCTAATGTAGTGATTATTATAAGTAACAGCCTAAAGGATGCCTTCTGTGGTCTGAATGCAATCTCTGTATAATTTCTACATATTCTATGCTGCACTAGCATCACGTTTCAAACAATGGGAACCACAAAGAACTGAAGAAGCTAAAGGCAATGCAGCAATGACTATCAGTCTCAGCCTTCACAAAAAATGATTTACAGTGATCTACACACCTTTGAGATTCGAAGTCACTGACAACAGCAGACGAAAGATAATTCAAAGAGAATGCTTAAAGTAGGTCACCACCATTGATGAAACGCTTGGATTCCAAGTATATTGACAAGGATTGCTCTCATACTCCTAGTCAAAACAAATAGCCTGAAGCACATCTACATATTCTGTGCTAAGGCTCATGGAAAATAAGGACGTGACTGGTGACAGCCAACATGGCAGTAGTGATAGGACAAGGGGGAACAGCTTTAACCTGAAGGAGGGTAGATTTATATCAGATATTAAGAAAAAACTTCTTTACTGTGAGGGTGGTGAGACACTGGCACAGGTTGCCCTGAGAAGCTGTGGCTGCCCCATCCCTGGAAGTGTTCAAGGCCAGGTTGAATGGGGCTTTGAGCAACCTTGCCTAGTGGAAGATGTCCCTGCCCATGGCAGGGGGTTGGAACTAGAAGATCTCTAAGGTCCCTTCCAACCCAAACCATTCTATGATTGATTCTATACTTGCCTCCTTTGTCCTCTAGCCTACTCTTGCCTTCAGTGTATCTAACCAGGGAGCTATGAAGCGTTGTCAATAAAATTCTGGAGATAAATATATGGATGCTTAAAGAGTAGGACATTGCGGGGGGGGAGGGGAGGGAACCTCAACAACTTATCACAGAAATTAAGTTAACAAACTTTGTAAGACCTGACCAGTAAGTACTGCAATCTCAGAGAAGCAAGACTGGGAAAATAACATTTTAATAACAATTTCATTTGTTCCTCTTTTCCATTAGATCGCACTAGTCTCTTCTAGAATTGGTTATGCTCAAAGACTAATTTGAAGAAAAGAGAGTTTGCTATGTCCTAAGTTAATTACTGGAGAAGTTTTTTGAATTCATTTCCTATTGTGTATACTAAACAGAAATAGGTATGAATACCTATCAGAAAATTAATAGAGAGACCAAATTAAACTTTTTGCAGCAATAGCACTGGCTGGCTACATAAGTAATCACTACCCAGTGATAGCAAAGAGTGTTGCAAAAATATCACAGGAATGAATAGAAATGTACAAATATAAGAATATTTAGTCAATAACAGAAACCGCACTTCAATAGAAAATCTCCTCAAAAGTATGTTTGACAAACAGAATAGAACACCTTGAATAGGATGTGCTCTACCTTGATTCCCTACACATGAAATATGAAGAAAATAATAATAAAAAAATGTGTTATCTTTTTCTGCCCTTAGTTTAGATACCTTTTTAATGGGTACTCAAAAGGATATTGAAGCATAGCCCTTTTGAAAACACAAACTGCATTACTAGTGTCTGACTCAGAGACAGAGTTAAAGATAAAGCAATTACTGACCTCAGTAATACAAAACCAAATCCTTAATAATCCAGATAAAAAGAGATGAAAAATGGTGAAGCAGAATGCACATGACAAAACTTACTTCATGTCATGTGATTTTATTACTCTCCATTAAGATAATGTGAAGAAATGAGGCAGTTAGCAATTTCCTGTGAAACAATAGCAAGATATTCTCAACCAAACTATTAGGGGGTGACTTAAAAGAGTAATTTTTCTGGTACCATAAAAGGTATGCTGAAGACCCTTAACTGATTACATTAAACGTACTTGAAAGCCTGCGCAGTTATCTTGTTTGGCTTAAAATAACATCTTTAATATTTGCAGCTAGGAAATGATCTGTGGTCAAACCAGTTTAAGCTGTAAGACAATCCAGATTCTCTGAAGGAAATGAAAAATTATGTATTCTTTTAGAAGAAACCAAGAAATTTATTTGTTGATAAATACATTCAGTACCATTATCAAAACATTTGTTTTAAATAAGTTTCTCATTTTTTTGGACAAAACAAAGACAGCAGAAATAAAAACGGTGCAAACTGAAACCATTTGCCTGCATGTACTCATCCATATTCACACACACATATACACAGAGCCTTCCCTTAGCAATTGCTCCTTTGTAGGTCCAATGCATTGCAAATATGTTTCGGGCACCAAGGAAGTAAATGCAACCATCTTTCCTTAGCATGGCTCCAGTGCAAACAGCCAGCCATTATGAAATTCATTCCAGACTCATTAACGAGTGAAGTTCAGAAGCAGAGCATTTTGGAACCATAAAGTTGAGGATTTATAATGAGATTTCACTCAGTGGGAAGGCCGAAGTACAGCAGTTCTCTCTCCAAGTTACCATAATAGAAAGCTATTTAGTGAGCGTGGGATTTCTTCAAGAATTCAAAAAAGGCAGGATTTGGAAGAGGATGTGTTACATTATGCAGATACCCACATCACTGAACATTTCTGCTACAGTAAAACCATCAAAATAAAAATCCTTAAAGTTGTTCCTATTTTTAGCTTTCAAATTTAAAACACAGATTTGTAGATATTAGCAGAGAGGCATACTTCAGTATTTAAAAAGTTAGCAAGGTTTAGTGAACTAAACTAGGTTGCCTAAGGTCAGGCACTCCATAGTGCAAACAAGAAAAAAATTGTGCCCTGAAGCAAGACACTGTCTTGCAACAACAAAAGAGCAGAGAGATAACTTTCCTCAACAAATTCTGCAGGAGCCTGTGGCAGTGCTGATGACTCAAATTCAGTTACACACAAACTTGAGTCCTCCCCTTAATCCAAGTCCAGATCAAAGCTACATCCAGTGCCCAGTAATGATTTAAAAATAAATACATTTCAGTAACCCATATGCCATAATTTGCATGCATGAGATGGGGACATAAGGGCGTTGCATGCTAGAAATTAATCACCTAGCTTTCAGATAACATTATTGAGTTTGCCAATGAAGGATGACATTGGGAAGGTGAGGTGAACACTGGAGCAGAGTATGCTAGAGTTCTTAACATTAAAACGCAGGCATAACTGACACAAGTCACATTTATTTTCTAACTAGCAAATTTAGACTGTGGCTTCTTCGCAATATGAGAATCTAGACAGCAGTGATGCTTTAGAAATTTTTTGTTTGTTTTCTGTTGTTTCCAGGGTGATCAGTTCCTTGCACAAAGTGATACTGTGTCAGCCAGAAGAACAGCTATGGGGGTGGAAAGCTAAAGGAAGCAGTGCAACTTTGGTAAGCCATGACTGCTACCAAAGACACCTATCAAACCATCACTTCGAAGAATATCACTAGGAGAGCTGCACCACAGACAGCACTACAGACAGCAGTAACTTCTTTCACCATGCAATCTGGAAATTCTCTTTTAAAAATGCTTCTGTTGCACATATATCCAACCTAAGTAACAGCTTTCAATGATTTTATTGAAAGTCATTATTCTTCACTTTGAACTCCTTTTATTGATTGTTTCTGCCAAATATTACACTGAATTACACAGTAGTGCCTTTAGATACAGTGGTGTCCACCGTCTTGCATAGAGTCTTGTAAAATCTAACCTGATCCAGTACTGCATCCTGGGAAGAAAAATAATCATAGAATCACAGAACAGTTTGGGTTGGATGGAACCTTAAAGATCATTTAGTCCAAGCCCCCTGCAAAGAGTAGGGACATCTTCAACTAGATCAGGTTGCTCAGAACCCCATCCAACCTGGCCTTGAATGTTTCCAGGGACCCAGAGGTATCTACCACCTTTCTGGGCAACCTGTTCCAGTGTTTCAGTGCCCTCATCGTAAAAAAATTCTTCCCTATATCTAGTCTGAATCTACCCTTTTCCAGTTTAAAACCATTACCCCGTGTTCTACACCAACAGGCCCTGCTAAAAAGTTTTTCCTCATCATACTTGTAAGTCACCTGTAAGTAATGAAATGCTGCAATAAGGTCTCTCTGGTGCCTCCAATTCTCTCAGCCTTTCCTCATAGGAGAGGTGCTCCAGCCCTCTGATCTTTTTCATGGCCCTCCTATGGACTTGTTCCAACAGGTCCATGTCTTTCCTGTACTGAGATTCCAGAGCTGGATCCAGTACTCCAGGTAAGGTGTCACCAGAGTAGAGGGGCAGAATAACCTCCCTCGACCTGCTGGTCACGCTGTTTTTGATGCAGCACAGCATATGGTTGGCTTTCTGGGCTGCAAGTGCACATTGCTGGGTCATGTCCAGCTTTTCACCCACAAGTACCCCCCAAGTCCTTCTCTGCAGGGTTGCTCTCAATCCCTTCATCCCCTAGCCTGTATTGATACTGGGGTTGCCAGATCCAGGTGCAGGACCTTGCACTTGGCCTTGTTGAAGCTCATGAGGTTCACATGGGCCCACTTCTCAAGCTTATACAGGTCTCTCTGGATGGCATCCCATCCCGTATTGTCTACCACTTACTCTTCCAGAATTTTATCATTTAAACATTCAGGCAGACAGATACAGAGCAAGTCCAGCTAAATTGGGGTTGTAGCCTTTAGCTGACAATTTCAGCTACCACTCTAGTACAGAGGCATTTGTTTGAATGAATAAATCCGTTTTGAACCATCGTCAGTTACCTTGTTTGCCAGAATCTCATTAAGAAAAAAAGACAGAAAACTTATTGTTCTTACGTATGAGTGAGGCGAGGCATGAAGGGAGAGAGAGTATCTTTCATTAGACCAATCAGCTTAGCTAGGAAAACATACATATTATAATTGGAAAAAATAGTCCAAAACCAGACAGCTAGTCTGATAAAAGATACTACCCCCTTCCAATAAAGTTTGTTGTATTTTTATCCTCATGATGACAATTATACATGTCCTGCTTGCTATTAAGGAAGAAAAAAGCCTAGAGAAGTGAAGGCAATTTTAGCCATGAAAAAGTCTCTTCATTGTTCCACAGGTTTCAGCTGCAGTGTGCAAAGCAGAAATGAGGCTTTTAACACAATACGACTGAAAGACATGAAGAATATGCTCTCTTCTTAATACACAGCACTTCTAATAAATTCTTGCCTCACACAGGAATGGGCAATATAATCCCAGAATTCCCTTTCCTTTAAAATAAAATAATGTTAAACAGGGAAATTTTAGAAAACTGGCTTTGCATTAGTGAGGGGGAGATATGGGGTAAAAAGCTATAAATAACATGGGAATGGAAAGAAATCTTACAAGAAAAATCAATAAGCGAGAAACAAAGATCATAAACCAAGAGAAGGAAGGAGCAACAACGCAGACATAAAGGAGAACAATAAAGGGTTAAAATAAGAAGACAGTCAAGATTTTGTTCTTTACTTTCCCAAAGAGAAAGGTATGAAATTAAAAATAATGGCGGGTGGAGTGGAAGGATGCACAAAGATCTTCAATAGTAGAACTATCCAAAATAAATCACAAAGTAAAGGAAAACAAACCAAAATAAATTTGAACATGGGAACAAAACCAGAAAGACAACTCTCTTGGTTTAAGAACCTCTTTTGTGACCCCTCTTCCTCCTGTTTTATCCCTCCTCCCTGCCTTTGAACTTGCAAATATCTGCTATCAGAGCAGCCGCCAGCAATTGCAGTTTGAATAGGTCTCAGTCTTTTAAAATAGACCCAAACTCTGCCTGTCCTGGCTGGGTACAACAGTATATATATACTGTTATACCCTGGGTGGGTATATCTATACTTAACGTGATGAGATCCTTCTACTGCCAGCTCTGCCGCCAGCTCCTCTCTACCTACTAAGCTGTAAATCTGTGCAGTCACCAAAAGAGGTAGTTCCAGAGGAGACTATAGGAGATACAGGAGTAAAAGAAAAAGTAAGACTTAAAGAAGACTACTACAATTTATACTAAAATGCCAGGACTCCTAGCCAACAGTGCATATATATATATATGTATATATATACACACACATATATATAATCATGTATCTATACATACCTCCCTCTGTGGGTGAGGCAGATGCTGTGCCACATACATCCTTTGACATCGCCAGGGTTTATATTCTGGTCTTTTTTTTCCAATTGCCTAATGAGGACATGATTAATTTCCATGTAATGAATTCCAAACTTCCTTTTCTGCACAGAATTCTGGCTCAGGAGTAATCATCGTGGCAGGCTACCAGGATTTTTTACAATTATGCATCCTGAGATGTCAGAAAGGGACTCACCATACTCAATTGATTTTCAAGACAGCAGCTAGACTGCAAAGAAGTCAGAAGTTGTTAATCATTTACGCACTTCTCAACTTTGCCAATCAATGCAGCAAATACATTTCTTCATCTTGCTTAGAGAAAAAAATGAGGGTAACCTTTAAAGACTAGGAGTACTTACACATTACGGATTTATCTGGCTAGCAATATCCATTTCAGTAATGAAAAATTTGACCGAAAAGGCTAATGTTTTTAAAGTACATACCTCAAAGTTTCATTAAAATTCCGTTTTATCTGCCCAAGAACATAAAAATCATTAACTAAAATACATGCAGGGACAGAAATGACAACTGCTAAATTTTTCAAGAGTCCGTCTGAAGGGACATTGACATTTTTCCAGTTATTAAAAATTACATCTTCCACAATTCATGTATCTAAATAGGAACTAAACTGTAAATACTGTTCTGTAGTGGTATTTGTACTCCTCTGAAACAAACTGTTTCAGTATTGCTGGGTTGTTTGTCTGAGGTAATTTCTGAGATTAATGTTTCTTATATTTAAATAACGAAAATTATGAAAATGATAAAAACTTCACAATGCCGAAAACTCCAGTGACTCCCTTTTTAATCACTTATCAGCTTGGAAGCATCAGCATCTTAAATGAAAGTGAAATGCCTTAAAGCATGGACTCCACAGAAACCAGCACTCTGGGTGAAGTTATGTCTAGGCTAGTCTCCAAGTTCCTTGGAAATCCTCCTTCAGTCTCAGTTTCGCAAACGGAAGAATTAAGCAGTTGGACCTCCTTTTAGAAGACAATGTCTTTTCCTTCCTTTTGCTCAATGACTTTCCAGAATCATGGAAATGCCCTCCTCTTCAACAGAAAACTAGAATTTCCACATATCAATCTGTATTTGTTATGTGTAACAGATTCCAGACTATACAGATATTCTCTTCCTAAGACTGACATTTTCTTTTCTCCAAGTTGATCAATTCTGCATGCAATGCAATGATTCAGTTCCCACTTGGCAACAATGAGCATGAGTAAGCATGACCTGAGTCCATTGTTTTGGAGGTGACCTGAGCTCTGGTATCTCATCAAGTAAGTATTTAATTTGGCATCTATTTGAGCACATACTCTTTGCTCAGAGCTCATAGTGTGTAGTTCTACTGTGCTAGAATACAAGTGGCATGCAGCACTCCGAAATCCTGACAGCACAAAAGCAAAGTGGGGTAGTATATGCAGACCTGGATAAGCTTTATAAGCGCTCTGTACATAAACTTGTCAGTGTATGCCTAAAAGCAGATGCTTAAGGACGTAAGGATGGTGTCTAGGGACCCTGCTCAACTGAAGGTGACAGACGAACCTGAGGACAGATGGACGTGAAGACCTACCTTTTGGACCACACTGGCAATGTGATGGTTTAGAATCAGCTGTGCCCCTACCTCCTCCTCTGAATCTTGGCTCAAGTGCTTGTGTGAAAGGTTTACATACTTTCCACATACTACAAGTGTAAATCAAGGGAGGTTTAAACCAACAGCTAAATTATGAAGAACATCTCCTACTGCCTGCAAGAGACCTTTCTCGGATAAGAACATTAACAGCTGGGGCTGACCTCACTCCTGTCAAACCCACAGTCAGCCTTTGAGTCTTATCACAGAAATAACTGGAAGGATAGAAAACCTGGTTCATATTAATTTTTGTTATTTGCTTTCTGAAATCCCAGATTAAAAAGGTTTACATTCTTAAGCGCTGGCCAAAACCATAAGGACTACGTATATTGGTTTGGTTGGAGTTTTTTTCCTGTGAAAGCTGAGATTCTCACTGGGACAGATGTTACAAGTGTATAATTCGCTGCTCACAGTTTACAGTATGCGTATGTTTTGTTAAAGGGCTGTGGCTTCTCAGAAAAGCATTGGACTGACTGCTTGTCTTACCAGGCAGCTACGCACTGGCTCAAGTGGAATGTTGGGAAGGAGGAGGGAGCTCTCAGAGAGCACCAAACTGAGAAATGCTGCTGCACTGCAGGAGACAACAGGGAAATCTGTGGGAAGCAATGAACCATGAGGATGAGAACAAGAGGCTTGAGGAAAGTAGGGAACCAGGTCTCAAAGACAACACGCAGACTTTTTTAGAGACCTACAGGATACCACAAAGATCCATCTAAACAAGGGAAAAATAAGAGGCCTCGTTCTTGCAAGGACAAAACCTGCTTTCAAACACAACTATCTGAGTATACATCACTCAGCAAATCTGTTCTCTTTTATGAAATTCTGCTTTTTTATAATTATTAAAAAAAAAAAAAAGTTTGAAAGATTATTGGTGTATTCTCTTTAAGAAAAAGGTCCAGAGAGGACATACCTCAGAGCTCTGAGATGGCTTCACTGGCCTAAGACTTCAGGCTTAAAATGCTGAGAAAACTGATACAACAGTTGGAACTGCATGAAGTGCCTTCTTGAAAGTAGTGTCAATAAATTCTTTGCTTACTGAGATTCACCTTTGCTCTAAAAAATGTCGCAGATCCTGACAGAAAGAAACCTTACTGAATGTAAAAGGGCAACTTCTCTTTGCATTAACTGATTTTCCAAATGGAAAGGATCATACAGATATGTATGTAGTTAGAAAAGGAAAAAAAGTAGCTAAGAGATACTTTATTCCTGAAATTTCATTTAACAAAGACTGTGCTCCAAACAAGTCACTTTAACACAGCAGCACAAGCGTATTTCAGTGCCATCTAGCTAACACTCAAGGTAACTTGCATCAAATACACAGAGACCTTTTATCCTGCAAATATCCTTTCTTCAATAAAAACAAACGTAGAAGTGGCACATTATTTTTGCTTCAGATCCATCAGTGTGTTGAAGCATAAAAAATTTGCGTTGCTCTTGAAATAGTTGAGCTTTGATGTATTTACGTGAGGAAAGTTAAAAACGTAACCCAAACTCCTTTATGCTGTGACTGAGTTCTTGATCTGGACAGATCCACATGAATGAGTACTTTAAATACTGTTCTTTCAAGTATAAACATATTAGGTGTCACTACACAACCATTCTGTTCAATTCTTTTGTGCCATGTATTAATGGAAGGGTTGAGACAAATTCAAAAAAGGAAGAGCAAAGAAAGACCGTTTCAGCTTGTTTTAATAAATTGAAAGAGTATTGATTTCTAAAGAAAATAAATCTGTAAAAGCAAGTGAAGAACATATTTTGAAGAGTTGAACACTATACTTTAAATCCTCCAAAACTTCATTTTGCCTCCTCCATAGAATGGGTTTCCAGACAATAAAAGGTATTTGCAGTCCTGACCATGTCACTGTGACTGTGTTAACACCAACTAAAAATGTGCAAGCTCTTTCTGAACTTTAATCAAAAATTCCCCAGATTAAAGTAATTTGTCAGTCTAACACTTCTCCCTCCAGTGCAAAATAGATGCAATGAAAAATGGTTTCTTTTGACTCCGCAATGTGATTTCATACCCTCTAAAAACTGTAATTGAAACATAATGGCCCAGCTTTAAATCTTTCTGGCTTAAAAGCGTACCATTCAAGCCTCTACAGAACAAGCTGAATAGCCAGCATATACCTGCTAAGTCATGCTATTGAAGATCTCAGAAAAGAATAAATAACCAAAATCATGCTTGTTTTCCCCTACACAGTAACTGCATTTTGGATTGCAGATTGTGAGAGCATGCAAACCAAACACTCTAAGCAAAAAAACCCAGCAACCCCAAAACTCAGCTAGTCAAACGAAGAATTAAAAAAAAAAGTTGCAAAAGCACAAAGTAGAAGGTTGTGGAACATTGTGCCAAGGAAGGCCAAATGTAGCTACTAGATAATTGTCTACAGCTAAGTTTCTGTTAACTTCTCGTGTTACATAATCTTTCACTATTTAGTCCCTTGTCCCTATGTTCTTTTTTTGCTAACATGTAACTAATTCCTCTCCGCATATGTCATAAAATGTTTTACCAATAGTTTAATAGGTTTCTCAAACAGCATTGCAAAACACTTCAGGAAGGGTATTCTGAAGAATAAGAAATATCACTGAATGAAACATGGATGGGATTAAGACATGATTCAGGAACATCCTCCTGAGACCTGTTGTGTTTGCTGCAGTTAAGCAGAAGCTGTAGCTAAAAGCTTGCTCCAGCAAACTCCGCTTTCCCTCCCTGCCCTCCCACGTCAGCCCCAGCTCTTCCTCCCCTGTCCACCTTGATTCAGTGTGATGCAGACCTCTCTTCTCTCCTCACCAGTCCCACCAACTGTCCCACCTGAAAACTCCCTCTTTAACAGCCGGCTAGGACACTGCTTTTGGTTGCACATTGGTAGGGACTAAGCAAAGAGCAGCGCAGGGCTGTAGTAAGCAAGACAAGGCAGGAGGAGCTTTGCAAGGCACCTATGTGACAGTGAAACAACACTGCTCAAGGTGAGCCTGAAGAAAAAATAAGCCGGTAAGTGGACTAAAGATGAGGTGTTTAAAGCAGTGACATTTTTGATAGACTACCCTTGTTCAGACTGGAGAAAAATTTCAGATAGTGAAGGCAGAGAGCGCACGCTCATACATACTCATACTCCTTGTCAGGAACTTGGCTGGATGCGCTGCTAAAATAACTATTTAAGCACTCTCCCATCCTGCTAGACATATAGACAATCTCCACAACACATAAGGAGACTGCATAATTTTTCATAGATTTGGGGGGTTTCAGTGGTTTTGTTTGTTTTTCTTTTTCCCATTGAAGTGGTAAATTTATTTGGCTGAATAAATCCAACTGTTCTTCAGACAACCACGATCGTTTCCAACTGACAATAACCACCAGATTACACAAACTGATGTCCTCTTGTGAATTAACTACCTTCACTGTTTCATTAACAGTAGGGACAAGCCTGAAAGTTTCCAGCAGAGTCTAAAGAGGGTTAAAACAGCTTTGAGAAATCCAAGCTTAGCTTTTGGGGTGGATAAACAAATGAAGTATGAAGTAGGCTACTTGGAGATATTTGTGGTTGGCTAGTTGCCTTTATGTCATCTGAAGTCAAAAACTTCCCCTAAGCATTCACTGGTTTGTGTGTCTGAACTGTAAACAGACAGATAAATAAAAAGTATTACTGACTATGCCTAACTGCTGTTTTCATAGCCATAATCACATGCCTTTTCAACAGTCTCGCCCATAAAAATCAGGTATTAGAGAATGTGAGCAACTTAAAAAAATCAAAGTAGTTCCAATCATTCACCCAAACATATAATGGATCTCAAATTCCCCCCATATTCCTCCACTGCATCCTGAAGAAACTGAATGCAGAAAAACATGAAGAGCAAACGGTACAGTTAATGTGTGTTTGATATGCAAACATTGCAAGTTACTGAAGATCTACAAGAGTTGTACTTTCTAAGGCAGCACCTCCATGACCAGTCAGCTGTTCTTACAGGCCAAGATCTCTGGGACAGTGATGGGTCCACCTTTATACCTAGAGATATATACACTCTGCGTGGTCACGGAGCAATGTTCATAGACAACTAGCATAGTGCTTTACTCTGGAAACAAAGTTCAAATAGGAATCTGAGCCTGGAAGTGTAGCATATACATCTCTGGGAATGTAAAGCCTATTTTAGGAATTACCCCCATTTTTCTTACCTTCGCATGTCCACCTTGGATGCTACTTTGTACAGCAAACTAGAAATAGTTTGTACACAAACTTGCTACCTCCCAAAATTTCATCATAACAGTCTGCTCTCAGGGAAATACTTTCATGAATAACTTAAAGCCATGGAATACGCATTTGCTTCTACATCATTTCACAAGCACTTGTGAAACAGGGTCTTGTGTGAAAGCCTAAAAATATTAAGAAATAATTTTCAGAAATTATTCATACAGTGATTTCCTGACCCCATGCAATTTTTCCACAATGACTGAAAATCACTGACGTGTATTAATTATGCTGCCAATGCTGACATTCTTACAGACACCTTCTTCTCTGCCATGCAGACCTATGAGATTAGACAACTTGTTCAATGGATTACAGTAATTGTATTAATTCCTAGATAAGTATGTCTAGCAGGAATTTTGCCTGGTTTGGCCATGATGGTCCAGCTGAGGCACTTCCATCAAGTTGTCAATCATGTCCTGACAGGCTTTCAGCACTCTTGACCCTGCTGGGAAATAATGGGTGGTGCTTTACTGGGTGTAGCACTTGTACAGAGAGCAGGAGTGGGTAAGCAGCAGGGGAGGCACTGGGCAAACTCGTGGAATCTGACCTTTCACTTTGGGCACCTCCTCATAATTTGGCCCTGTCCCAGATGGCCAACAGTCATGCTGTTTTATAGAAATCTTTTGTTAAGTAAGTGTGAAGTGTTCAGTACAAGTTCCTAATGGACTGCACATCTGGCAAAATGGGCAAACATGACCCACATGAGGCCACAAATCTGCAGGCAGGCAAAGAAGCCTGCATAGGTGGGAAAAGACCACCTCTTCAAGTGAAAATCTCTATTGTGCCAAACTAACTTAGCTGCAGTAAACAGTGAACTGTTGATGAGTACCTGTAAGACCCACTAACAGAAATACAGAGATAGAGCAGGTTTTCATACTGTTACAGTAGCCAGTGCAGCAGATAAAGCACAAATGAAGAAACTCACCACTTAATAGAATATTTATCTCCTCCATAGACTATGAGATCTATATGCAAATCACAGCATTTCTCTAAAGACTGAGATATTTCCAATCTTCACACTGCTATCTTCACAGTCATTGTAAATCAAACAACTTGGCAGAACTGATAAGAGTCTGATAAAGTTAATGTACATAAAAGAAGGGGAAGATATTTTTATCATTTTAAACATTAAAGCATTTAAATTGTTGCAGACCATTTTCAACACATTTTTATCACAATTTACTTGACAGGGGAGAGACATGACAGCATAACCTGAGAGGCTGGTATTTTCCAGGGATACACAATAAAACCATTTTCTGCAACTACAACTATTGATTTTATCTTTAAGGCAAAAAAAGAAACAAATATTCTTTGAAAGCTCTGAAGTAGCTTTAGAAAACCTATAAGGGATTGAGAAATTTGATCAAAGCCGCCAAAGAGAATATTGTATCTTAAATAAGGAGGGAAGAAAAAGAGGGAAAAAAATTATCTTCTTGGCAACATTTTTAAGCATGCTGGCAAAATCGAAAGATTAAGTGATTCAGTATCAAATAAAAGATGAAGTATCATTCCTTGATAGTGATAAATAAATACTAGAAAACCTAAAGGACATTTTGAATAACTGCTGTAAATTAAAACTTTGGCTACAAACTGGAGAATCTTTCAGCTAATTGATGAGCATTCGTCTTCAGGCTGTATTAAAATGAACTTTTTTGTACATGCATACCATCCAGACTCTCCTAAAAACTATACACAGAGTACTGTTTTGGAATTCTCACCATGAAAAGCAAGGGAAAGCAAAATGACAGGAGAAAATAACATAGCATGGGTCACAGTGGACACAGGCCTATAAGGACAGGACTAGTTTTGTAACAATCTTTTTCCAGCGTTTCCTTAATAAAAAAATTAGACTGAAATCTCTCTCCTTGACTGATGAACATTGTTCTCAAAGGTGAAGCACTTACGAGCTTCATTAAAATTGGACTCAGAATAGAGAATAGACAGCAAGTTGCCCTGAAAGAAAAATAAATCAGGAGCACCTTGTTAGACATGGAAAATCCAAGCAACACATTCTGAGTTCTGAAAAACTCTAGTTTCTGATAAAACACCATACAAAGACTGTTAACTTGCTAAAAAACTTTTGTGAGCTAAAATTTGTTAATTTTACATCTATACTTTAAGAATACCAAACCTGGGGCTTTTAGTCACTTTCCAAAGAATCATACTTTATGCTCTGCGTTAAAAATCACACACACCTTCCTATTATTTGTTTCTGAATATTTTGAATGAGGAAGGGTTTTCATATCAGATGATGCAGTGCTACATAACAGTTACTTGATGTTCTTAAATGTCTTTTCCAACCTCAGTGACTCCATGATCTTACGATTCTGTAACAGCTCCCATGTAAGTGATGAGGACAAAAAGAAAATTATGTTTTGATTTCAAATGTTCCTACATTTGAAAGGTATTCCTACAGAATACCTTCCTACTTCTGTCTGATAGCATTTAGGAAGTAGGAATACACTTCAATATTACATAAAAGTTAAAAGCTTATGTATATCTGGAGGAGTGAGAAAGAAAGGACAAAAAGATTGTTTTAAGCCATCTTTAAGCCACACACAATCAGTTTGCAAGCATTAGCACTAATAAAGTCTGCTTTCCACTGAATGCACCTCCCAAGACAAGACTCAATGCAATACGATGTAATTTTTCAGAATTCAGAACACGTTGCTGCTACTCAGATTTTTGGCGTCTAACAAGGTGCTTCTGAGTTATTTTTCTCTCAGGGCAACTTGATGTCTCTTCTCCATTCTGAGTCCAATTTTAATGAAGCTTGTAAGTGTTCCACCTTTGAGAACATAGTGTCTGTCAGTCAAGGAGAGAGAATTTGACAGAGAAACAAAAGTAAATGGAAGGTGGACAGAAATACCAAGCAGGGTAATGTAAGCTGGGTTTCTTTTAAAATAAACCTACACTAAAACACCACTCATAGTTTCTGATACACCACCAGCCAAAGACAGTTAACTTGCTAAAAAAATCTTCCGTGTCCTAAAACTTGCTGATTTCATATCTATACTTTAAGAATACTAAACCTGTTTTTTTGTCACTTTCCGAAGAATCATACTTTATGCTCTGTGCTAAATTTTGACCTAGACAATTTTTATAGCTGGGTTATAAACTCTAGAAATGAGTTTGGAAGTAGCATCTGCTTGTTGAAGCCACTTTAGGAGGATGCTAGGAGGAAAGTATCAATAATGTTATTTTGTTGAAGGGGTAGGGAGAAGTTAACACTGAGATGGCTATAAACACTGAGGTTCAAGTATTATCAGGAAGAGTTCTGAAATAAAATACCATCTGGAGTACAAAATAAAACTTGAAGAATTATAAAAGGAATACGCACAGAAGGAATAATGGCTGTGCTAACCACCTGTAACTGGCAGACACAGGTTTTAATATATTTTTATTTCTCTGATTCATAACAAACTATCTACTTCCAGTACTTGGCATCAGGTCTTTGCTTCTGATTTGGGTGAAGTAAACAAAATGTGTTTTTCCCTTGCCCCACCACACAAGGGACAATGCTGCTGAACTAGCCCATTTCCTTGGTTCCTGCAGTCCCTTATGCCATGGTTGTGACAGATGCCCTGGTACACCCTACAGTGCTGGGCTGCTGAGGTTCATGCCTGGAATGTGCTACTAGCAGTCATCTGTGCAGTTACAGATTAAATGCTAGAACTGTCAGCTTAAGACTTATCTTTTCCCACTGGCTTTTCCCTAAGCCATCTCAGTGATGCGGTCCTCAACAAGCTTTACTCTTGCTTAATAACTGAGAAGCACCCTGGGGTCTGAAGACTCCATTATAAATATACTGGCTGATCAACTTTCATTAAAACTTACCTTCAGACTGACAAGTTTGGTTGTAAGTGGCCTCATATGTAAAGTAGTTCATAAAACAGAAAGCAGGGGACTTCAGCTTTCTGTAAAAATTTATCATAACATTCACTAATTTGGAACAAAGATATTTTCCTTTTTAGGTTTGAAGGGTGGAGGAGTGAAGACCCCTTGGTGCTTCGCACAAATATTTTAATGACAGTTTACTTGACAGAGGAGAGACATGATAGCATAACCTTCTGAGAGGCTGGTATCTTCCAGAGATAGACAGTAAAAAGCTAAAATATGCTAAAAGTTCTTCTGCTTATCCCATGAACTCAAAAAACATGCTATCACTCAGATGTCTAGGCTTTCTAATCAGTTGCTGTTTAACATTTATCTAAACAAAAGTTAACAATAAAAAGCAAGATTGGTCAAATGTATTTTAAAATCCTTCTTCATAATAAAAATTTCTAGTAGACCCAGAGACATGCACACCACTCCATCTCACTGGCAAAGTATCTCTTTAATATGGTTGATGGAGATGAATGGACAATTAGCAGGTCCTTCAGGTTCAACGCTTTTTTGCTACTTCATTCTCTTGCTAGAATATTATTTACATAGTTAGTTTATTTATTTAGTTAAGACTTTGAAATTTTCACCTTTAGGTTACCATTGATCACATTAAAACAACAATAAACAGGTGTGTCCTTGGGACAGTACAGAGCTAATATGAGAGCAAGTGTTCTTTGTTTTTACTAAAAGAAAGTCTCCTAAGCCAAATTTATTGTCTTGGTATGCATAAATGAATTGTATTTAGATTTGGTGTGCATGATGATGTTCCGCTAAAGCAAAGAGCTATTTCGCAAAAACAAGTTGAATGGAAGTTTTTGGTTTTGGTGTGGTTATGGCAGAGCCGCGACTGACCTGTCTTGCCAATGAGCTTATACAGCCAACTTACATTTTCTCCTCTCTTTTTAAGATTCACATTTTTATAGGATGTGTTTCTTCTGGCAAAGCATGAAGGTAAAGACAAGATCTTAATATATCGGACAATTCACTGTGAATTAATAACACATTCCACTTCCACAATTTATCTACTTTTTTCCTCCTGATTATAAACTTTTTCAATCTGGCTCTGTTCATACCATATAATAGGCTTCCATCTTTAACCTAAAGGAATATTCCCACAATCTGTTACAAGAAAGGCTTATTCTTTGCTAGAGGACATGAAAAAAGTCCTTTCAAGCATTATATGTTTATTATTCAATTATTTAAAAATTAACAGTCAACTCTCAGTCCTTGTTATGCTGAATCTACCTATTTTCTGGCTTCCTTTATTTTAAAAAAATAAAAATAAAAAAATAAATAAATAAAATCAATGCATCTGTCCCCCAACCTTCTGCTGCTCTTGTCTAGTTTCTAACATTTTTTATCCATAATTATCTCACGT
Source organism: Strigops habroptila (assembly GCF_004027225.2). Classification (NCBI taxonomy): domain Eukaryota; kingdom Metazoa; phylum Chordata; class Aves; order Psittaciformes; family Psittacidae; genus Strigops; species Strigops habroptila. The sequence goes on along the minus strand of NC_044279.2, from coordinate 43,484,406 downwards.
GGAGAAAATTCTGAAAAAGTTTTGGCTTTCAAATATTAAAATATGTAGCAAGGAATAACTTCATTCCTACGTTATGGTAGGAGGACATAGTCCACAGAATTTACTTCAATGATGGTGTCTCTCCTGCCGCAGCACACAGACATTCAGCTTGAATTCACTAATCTTCATCATCTTTAGGAAGATGTCATAGGACACTTTCACAATTAGCATCTTCAGATTATTCTTCTCCTAACATCTGGTTTGTATTTTGTAACACCACCCAAAATTTCTTTACACAGCTGGCCTTTTTTCAAACAAATCCACTGCATTAACTAGCATATTTTAAAACAAATTTTGATATCCACATTTCCAACCCATTTTTGGTAGTAGTTCCTAAATGGTTACATATATCCTCATAAATTACAGGACTCTAAACCAGTCTAATTCAATCCCAAAGGCACTCTTCTGAAGTAATAGTTAATACCATAAGTTAGCAACACTTTGAAATGGTAGGAATGGCAAAGCTGTATCCTAACTTTAGGTCTGGTAATTATTTCTTTTACCTGAGTGAACATCTGCAGTCATTAGTTTTAGATTATCATTTCTTGCAAGCAAATTCATTCTAATCTCTTAAAGCCACTTTGAAATTTCACATCATTAAGTTTAGATCCCCTCTTCAAGTTCCAAATGCATACTTGAGCACAACAGAGCGCCTATCAAAAAAAAAAAAAACAAACAAAAAAACAAAAAAAAAAAACCTAAAAAACACTTGCAACATAAAAAGCACAGCAGATGGGCAAGGTGCACAGAGGCACAGGGGTTGAGTTTAGTAGGCCGAAACAAAATAAAACCAAAAATAGCACCCTTTTCAGATCCTTCGTTGTAATAAATACATAAAATAATACTGAGCCATCTGGAAATGTTTCAGATGACCTGAAAAGATTACCTCTGTTAGAAAGTTGTCATTTGTGTTATCTCCTTTCACTTGTGGTATACTTGAGTCCTTTAATTTCAAAATCGTCTATAAATTTCCTTCATGCATTTCAGGGACTCTTATAAATATTTACAAAGACATAGAACAGACCCAAATATAAGCCTTTAACATCCCGGTTATTTGAGACAAAGTAATTTAGCCCTCTGGTTTGCCTGTCAGCTACCCAGGTTCTCATCCACGTAGTAACAGTCTTAGCATAACCAATATGTATTACTTTTAAAGCAAAATTGATATGGATAAGAAACATACTAGAAGTACAGGATTTGAACTTCTGACAACCAGTTTTTGTAACTACTAGAAAGAATTTGTGTATTTTTAAATTGAGTTATTTACATTTAAAAATTCAGAATTTTGAGGTAGGATGAACCACTATCCTTTCAGAAGTTTATTACTAGAACAGTGTATGATCTACATACTAAATGAATGCATACTAAAATAGGAATGCACACACATTCCTTTCTGAATAGTACGACTTCTGCCTAGTGGGAAACTAAAACATTAAACCCTGAGCTGTAATTTAAACAATGAACTCAAGATTCAATGACATTATGAATTAGTAATTTTTCTTATTACATTCCATTCTCTTCATCATCTTGTTTTACTTAACATCTTTATAAACAAAAAAATAGGATTAAATTTGTGTACGATCTTCCTTGTTTCCCATCTGTTCGAACTAGGTTGTTATTCTTAGAAAATTGTTTTAGTAACAAAGTCTGCATCCTGGGTTTGGGTGGGGTGGGTTTTGGGGGTTTTTTTCAGCCCCTCCTTATTGCCTCTAATGAAGTTCTTCCCCTTCTCTGTTGCTAACAGTCTCCCTAACTTCACTCTCTTTGGCAACCATTAAATCATTCTAATTTTCACTGCCCGTGAGTTTCTTCTGAAAGACTTATCTGTCCATGTATTCTTTTATTTCCCTTTTACAAAAGTAATGTTGTTTGTTACTAAAAACATTTGTTAACTTCATGAGAAAATGCTTCGTGGTACAAAATCATGTCTCACGATCCTGGTATTTCCAATCACTTACCCACAACTTTCTTTTATAATTAAGCAGCCCTGTGACAATCTTGTATTCTTTTCTGCAACATATCAAATCTGGATGTCCCTGACGGGTAGTTCAAATAGGCTAAAGCAGATTAACTGTGATTCAGCAATAGGAATTTTAACTTTGCATCAAGCATTTCAATGTGAACTTCATCCAAATAATTTTTTGTGCATGCTTGGAAAAATATCACAGCTTTTTAGAGATGGGGATAAAGCTTATAAAACAAACATAAAGTCCAGATTAAGGTATATGTACAATAATCCCACACTTGGATATTGGAGAAATCTTCTAGGAAAACAATAATCCTTTAAAGTTCATTGCTGCTGTTAACTTCAGATGGCAAGTCCTGTGTGCCCAGTGGGGTCCCAAACAGTCTGCTTAATGTGGAAATTTATTAACCAGGCTTCAGTAGCAGCCATAGCAGCAATAACATTTCCTATCTGAAGTAGCTGTCGGTAAACATTGAGGATTTATTTACCTGTATTACTCATTGATGAATTTTTTAACATCCAAAGGACATAATAGTTTCCCACAAAAGATTTTCTCTCTGTATTATAGAGAAAACATAGACATCTTTCCCTTTTCTGCTATTTCTCCAATAACTTGAAAAATATCAAGATAACATTGTTGCAGATGGACTTTGACAGAAAACAAAAAGCTTTTTTACCAATGTCTTCACAATTTAGATCTTGCTTAACCAGTCTCCCATTTCTGAGGGAGTATCTCTAGACATCCCCTCTTCAGGCCTAGTCATTTGTGGCCTACATATCAAGAAAACATGGTCAAATAGTGACCAGAGGAAAATTTGTGAAAAAAAATCTTAAGCAAGAACTTGCATTACCTTGAAAACAAGCTTGTTAATTCATAAAAACAATTTAGTATCAGTTACATCAGAACTAGATTTCAAACTATTTTTACAGCAAGGAAGAACCTCACTATTTCCCACATATTTCCCACATACAAGTAGAGTTGGACCCATGATGGCTTAACCATATCATAAAGGCTATTCGATCACCAAATATTTCAATGGGAAAAAAAATAAAAACAGCAGCAGCAACTTTTGAACACGAAGCCCTGGTTCAGGGTTCAGTAAGATCTTCACAGGACACTGCACCCAGAAAAAGCCAACAGTCCCATGTTAAAAATACATGGCTTTTACTCTTAAGGATAACACACAGAAAAAGGATATAACATTCAAGTGCAGAACTGCTGAAGTTGTAATAATGTGAACTGGACATTTACATTTAATTAAGCTTTCACAAGGAGTCTGTACTTCTGCAAGCAGCCTATGTAATTCACAACTGGCTGTACCAGCCAGCTAATGGCAGAATATCTCGATTACCAAAAAACTATGTAGAAAAACATGAGGAATTTAAATTTCCCCAGGCACCAACACTGTCACCGGGGGGGAGGGGGTATGGAAAACAATTTACTTATTTCCTTTAATGCACACAAAATTGAGTTTCCTGGAAGGATTCAACAAAAACTTCAGCTATGTTATGACTCAAGATGCAAATACACATTTTAAAATGCAGTTCTAGGATTTTTAGTGAGAACATTTCTGAGCCATTTTTCTGTGCCTCTTTGTGTTGACAGGCCTGGAAGAAGTCTGTTGATGCCAAGCAGCATGGCTTCATGGCTTTGGGACTCACAAAAAGGTTAAGTCTGCAGTGAGTTTCTAGACATGTATGTTTGGGGGGTTTAAATACCTTTTTTAAAAATAAATCTCAGTATTTCAAATTGTTTGTGTATCACAGTACCGTACATTTAATCAAAACACTGCAACCGAACCCAGAGGATGACAGAGCAAAGCAGACCATCTGACAGACAGATGGACCCAAAAAACTTTCCCTGAGAGTTTGAAGCTGTCTGCTATGCTACAAGTAAAACAAGTAACTGTATTAAAACATGCATTTATTACCCCAGTAAGGCAGTATGCTGGTTGCTAACCACCAAGTGCCACAGAATGCAAGGTCACATATCAAGTAAGATTTTATATTCAAGTACTATTTTATATTATATTTATATTTGAATTTCATTTTTCATTAGTCTGCCAAAACTAAGAAAACGTACAAACACTGCTTGCAATAAGGATAGCAGACAGGTGCTGCATCCTCTGGCTGACAAGAACAGCTCTGCTAATTACTACAGGAATAGTTAGCCTACATAGATTCCCAAATTTGGGCTTCTCTATTACACACTCAGGTTTTCATTCGGTTCTTTATTTTTGTCATCATTACTTATTTCTCCCTTTCTTTCTTACACTTCAGGCAGCCAGTCCAAAGAGTTGTTTTTAAGCAGGGACTCTATTCAAATATGGGGGCGGGGGTTAGGGGGTGTAAGTACTTAAATTAAGATTGGTATAGACCTGAAGCTAAAAACACTGAGCATTAAGGACTATGTGGAAAGAGCACTGTCTTCATTAATGAACTATTAAATCACTGCTGCTTCAGAATAAGATTAGCATTTCAGACTGAGTTTATTTCTAGTAGGAAAACAGGCTATAACTGATATATGCCATGTAGCTATTATATAAATATATCACTTCCTTACTGGATATAGATTTGCAGTCACAAATAGGAATAAGGCAGATATTATTACAGAAGCTACACTGACACCTGTATCTTTATTATTTCACCTGATGATGGCAGGAGTTACTATCAGATTATCAGAGTACAGAGGAGCCATCTGGGTACTGCAGAGCCTTGGAGACCAACCTGAGAGTACAAGGATGTATCAACCTTTTTGCTACCGCGCAATCACAGATTGCTGACAAAACACCATATCATGAGCAGGGCATGCCGAGGTAGAAATGCTTATTGGCAAGAATCTAGAGCTAATATAGTACTATACATATCATGGTCTATGATGGAGTGAAACCAACGTACTAGACCGAAAACTGATGGATTCAAGTGGCGCGGGTTTTAAAGTTGTGTTTATGAACTACCTATCTTCAAGATATATCAACACAGAGCTACCAAAACAATAATTAAAATATTAATAGAGCTGGATTGCACTTTTTATTACTTTTTTTTTTTTTTGTTTTACACATAATACCAAAAGCGTAACTGCAGGTAAAAAGTAGGACTGTTTAGAGATCACGTAATCTGCCACAAGTGCAGTCAGCTCGCAGTTTTGTCTTACAGTACTCTTCATATCAAGTGCTTGGTTAACAGCTCAGGTCAGAAGAGATAAAAATATTTAATGGTTTAAACAAAAAAACTAAAGCAATAAAACATCACTCCATGAAATTGTTAATTTTCACAGACTTCAAATTACAAGAAGCCAAGAATCCCACACATAAAGTAGTCCAAAGAAACAAGACCTAAAGTTAAAAAAATTGGCATTGCTTCTATTTTGGAACTCCTGAGAGCTATTTTGTGGTGGTGTTTTGCCACTTCTAATAACATCTTTTAAGGAGAAAAGTCTCCAAGTAAGAGATAAAGCTACAATAAATGTGTATTTTAAAAATAAACTGTAATCTCACAACCCCTACTAAAAAAACACTGGTGTTGATGCAAGCTTCATTGTGCTCTACAGCAGCACAAGCTGCCCAGGATACTTCTAAAACATGCAGACTAAAACACGCAAAAAATTTATCCATAACCCCCAAAGTCCTGTTTTCTGGGAGAGAAAGAATTTACACAGACTCGATACAATTCTAGCCCCTCTTTTGCCCTGTTCCCTCATTGCCTTTATTAACTCAATATGCCCCTATACTCACTTTAAAGACTTTGTTGCTATGGGAATTTAATTCCATATTTTATTGTCAAGGAGAAAAACAAGATTTTGGTGATTAAATGTCACAGAAGCTCTGACTTTTGCACAACCCAATCAAATCTACAGCCTTAGAAGTAATCTGTATATGTGTCTGAAAGACTTATCATTCTGATCATAAAAAGGCTCATATGTTCTACCCGGCATTTAAGAGCCAGGTACACAAATTCTCTCTCCCTTCCCCCAAAAAGCTTCTGGAAAATTTTAAACATAATTTCCTCATGTGCATTTTCAATTAGTTTCCTAGAAACTTAGGAACAAAAATATTTTGTTTCCCCCTCCTCCCAGTATGGACTATCTATCTGCAGCATCAGGGGATTCTTCTCTTTTCGAAGAGACATTCAAGGTTAGTGAGGCTAGAAATTTACCTCCTAACAACTGACCCATGAAGTCAGCTACAGGATTGCAAGCCTGGGTTCCTTCCCTCCGCATTGCTAATCTACATTGCAGCTGGAAGAAGAAATTCAGGCATATGTACCAAATATTGTTCAGTCCCCCCAGTAAATATGCCAGAAAATGTTTGCTGCCTTCTATCACAACTAGCTGTTTCCACTGTAAATCTCATACAGTTGTATTTTCCTCCTTTTTAATATTGTAACTGTCTACACAGGTTAATGTTTAGAATCACTCAGCTTGGAAAAAGTCTGCAAGTAATCATTAAATCATTATGACTTAAATAAAAATAACCATAAGCCAGGAAATTCAAAATTAAACCTAATACCAAGAGAAAAGTCTCCCTCATGGCTCCTCAAAACATCTTTTGTTCCTGCTCCTTCAAAAGATGTTCTCCCTGGTCTGGAATCAGAGCTCACGCTAACCAGGAATGGCTCTCTCTTGGGTAGGACGCCAGAAAGACAACTGTCTTTGAAAATACAGTTCTATTGAATATTCTGCAATGCTTTCTGAGCACTACAGTTCTGAAACTTAGGTGACTACAGTTAAGATGCTAAAAAAATCAGGAGCTTGATCTTCACATACTCTCAGCAGTGTTATCTTTCCCAAAGGTGCTGTAATGGACTGCTGCGAGTAAGAACTCTGAGCATCCACAAGCTGCAAATGCTCCCTAAACTATATGATTCTGACTGGGGACATACTTAGGTTTATCTTTTCTAACACTAGTACAGTGTGCCCTGACTGCTGGGAGCAGTCTAGCTTGCTATTTAGCTGTGATTGACAAAGCAGAATAGGTTCATTCAGTAAAGCTCATAGGAGCTACAAGCAGTCAGCACTGCATCAAATCAGGACATTCAGGTGCCCGAACAAGACATTAGGAGGCTAATAAAGTATCCATGATTGAACAGCTGTACACAAGGTTCAGGTATAAACTTTCTGTATGCCATTTAACAAACACAGTACATACTTGATGATTACAATCATGAACGTGTGCATTTTAACCAAGACACCAAATCAGATATAAGTATAAACGTGTAACTCCTGAAGCAAATCTACATGAAAGGAATTACACCAGGAGATGTTGAACTCATTAAGGTGACACTTACTTTGCTTTAACATTGTGTGTTGTTTTTCCCATTCTGTAGCCAGTGCTCAGACAACTGACTCACGGCAGAAGGAAAGCTAGAGGGGAAAGAGTCATGGCTTTCCAGCTGGTGAACAAATGGAAAATTGAAGATAGGCCAGAGCTACATATATTTCTTATCCCTCAAAGTTCACAGGTACCCAGGTCCCCTTATCTCAGCATAAAATACTTAATATGTTGACCATCCCCTACCAAAAATCATGAAATTAACTGTTCTAAAGATACTGATATTTTAAAAAAGAAAATTGCCAGCTGTTAGAAAAATGCAGTTTTACAAAGCTTCTTCAATTCGGGAGCTAAAGAAATCACTAAGATGAAAAAAACCCAACACCTGCAAATGTTCCTAATGTTCTGAAACAGTTGGTACACACTAGGGTAAGTTTGGTGCTTTCATTTGATTCCTTAAATATTTTGAAAGCATTAAAAGCTAGGAGAGTAACATTGTCAGATTGATATTACTTGCAAAGGTTTTGTAAACTGGAAAGTAGCAAGCCCACCAATGCCCTGTAATTAAACAGCACCATGAAGAAGACACACTGTTCTTGATGTTAGTAATTGGCATGTAACCTCAGAATGAAAAATAAGTGCTAACACCAACTGTGCAAAGCCCCTGGAAGCTTTTTCACTCTGTGCCTCAGAGATCCCTTTTAAGCCACAGGGAATGTGCTGGGTTTGGCTGGGATATAGTTAATTTTCTTCATGGTAGCTGGCATGTGGCTATGTCTTGGAATTGTGCTGGAAACTGTGTTGATAATCCAGGGATGTTTCAGCCATTGCTGAGCAGTGCTCACACGGAGTCAAGGCCTTTCTGTTCCTTGCACTACCCCACCAGTTAAGCAGGCTGGGGATGCACAAGACACTGGGAGGAGACACAGCCAGGACAGCTGACCCCAGCTGACCAAAGAGATATTCCAAACCATATGACACCATGCTCAGCAGATAAAGCTGGGGGAAGAAGAAAGAAGGGGGGTACACTCAGAGTGATGGCATTTGTCTCCCCAAGTCGCTGTTAGGTGCGCTGAAGCCCGGCTTTCCTGGAGATAGCTGAACACCTGCCTTCAATAGGAAGTGGTGAATTAATTCCTTACTTTCTGCAGCTTTTGCTTTACCTATTAATCTGTCTTCTATCTCAACACAGCAGTTTTCTTACTTTTACCCTTCTGATTCTCTCCCTCATCCCACTTCAGGGGGAGTGAGTGAATGGCTGTGTGGGGCTTAGTTGCCAGTTGGGGTTAAACCATGACAGGGAAGAATGGAAGAAAACTGCATACTCTGCATGCTACCGTGCAGCACAAATCTTATGCAAGACTGAAGACAGTGACAACCCTTCTCTAGCAAACTAACCTCTCTGTTAAATTGAAGGTTCTACATGTGTTCACAATTTCTGCAAATATGAGAAGCTTCTAATTTTATTTTATTCTTATTTACTTACTCATTATTAAAGAACCCTTTGCCTTTTCCATCTTTCCAGAGCGCCATTCTCAAATACAGGCTCCAAAACATTATCATAGACTTCAATTGAATAGACAAACATAATGCAGATTTTAGTAACAATTCCGAAAAGACATTAAAGATTTAATATTAAAATATAATCCATTTTAAGGTAGTGACTTCAGCAAGATAGCTTATGATTCCTCATTTGATTTGCTAAATTAGCCTTAGGATGCTGTACTTCTGTCATATGTGATTTGTTTCAGTGGTTTAAGTCACCCCATGAAAATATTTTCGGGGAACAACAGCTATTTATACATATTGATGTCCAATTCAGTACCACTCCACTGACATCACAGGGACCTGCAGGAGATCACATCTCTGAGAAGAAAGATAGTAGAGGCTTATCTTGCTTTTCTTATTTCAGGATCAAAAAGAAAAGCAGCAAGGAGCTGTGGGGAACTACAGGAAACAGCAGTATTAGCTACTTGAAATTGTCGAGAAAGAAGTAAATTGCAAAAAGCTTCTTTTGTCTAGGAAATATCTTCTGGGGGGAAGAGGAGGGATGGTCAAGACTGTACAGGCCTCATGCTGCTATCATCCAGCAGAGTGAAGAGAAAAGCACCAGGCCAGCTCATCCGCAAATACGAGCAATGTATGTACAGGCACATTTGTCTCCGCATTTCCACAACCTTGTACAGCCTTTAAGCTGCCAGAAAAATTAACCCCCAGCTGACCACCACAGATTGTAAGCTCACAGCTAGGGAACAAACTGGGCCCCAGCTGCCAATGGAGCTCCCAATCTTTTCCACAGCTCTTGAAGTGCTAAAGGTTACCCAGCCCACAAATGCAACATTTAACAGCTTACCATGCTTGAATATGCAGCTTTTGTTAGATAAAATGAACCTGTGAGAGGTCAGGTCATGTTCTGAAGCTGCAAGTTATTTATTATTTTTAACTCTGACAAAAGTAGTCTCAAGGAAAAGATTATTTACTAAATATCTGACTCCAAGGATGAATCTGTCCTGCGAAGGAGCAGCTGCTGCCCAAACAGTTTAAAAACTGCATTTCAAACACAGGACTAAGGCTGGACCATACCCATCCAAGTGCTTGTGAGAAATAACTTACAAAATAATGCTTACAGGTCAGATCTGCCAAAATATCCAGGCCTGTGGCTAAGTTCAAGCATAATAAAATTCTTTAGATTGTAGAAAATAAACAGAAAATAAAACATCAAGCTAGATTTTAAATGGTGATAAAACACTGTTGCAAAATGGCATAACTTGTAGATGGAGAAGAGGTGAAAAACCAGCAAGACCAACTACTGTGTTGCTAAGGCTTTCGAGCTCCTCACAAGAGAAGAATAAAACTGTAAATTTAAATCAAGAGCAGCATTTTATTTTGAAATTGCTTTCCAAAGCACAGTAGTTCTAAAAGTAGCAACTTCAAAGAGTAAAGAATGTCTAAAGTGGCTTATTTCAAGTTTAGAGTGTTCTGAAAAATCAGCAGCTTTATCTAATACCCAGCAGGAATCATACATACCCCTTACAACTAAGGCTGATCCAAGACCATAAAAGAAAGCAGTGTTTTATAAAACTTGGTTTGGTGGTTCACCATGTCATCCATGGAGGCCCCAGGTTTACATCACTACCTTAAATAAAATATAGGCCTCCAATAAACTTGCTTTTTACAAAACCAATACTGTTATACTAGCATAGAAGGCTAGATAATGCATCCTGCAATCCAATTTGTGGTTCACGTTAAGCTATAGATAGCAATAACTAATTCCACATGTGAGACAGACCTCCCAGAGGGAGATTTTAATCAAATAAGTGATGGTAAAAGAGAGGTTTCCTTATTTCAGTATAACTCCCTATACTAACAGTATGTTGATCCAGTAAAATGTTACTGTACTTTAGCAGTGGAACATTAGTAGAACATACATCTAGTTTAGTTATTTCTGTAAGGCAGTTTGTACACATAAACCACAGAGCAATAAATATTTTATCATTACAATGATATTAAAAATGAGCTTTAAATGCATTTGCCCCATCTTTTTAGCTGCTAATGTTGTCCAGCTCCATTCTCACTTTGAAAAAAAAAAAAAAAAAAAAGAGAGAGGGGAAAGGGCAGTAAAGTAAGGTTTATATTAGCTTTGCACTATTAATTGAACAGAAGACTGTGTGCTGCAATGTTGATTAATGGTTCTGCTCTCAAGCTGGAGATTGCAAGTCCAAAAGAATTAGGCCTCTAAATTTGCATATTTGCTGCAATTACGAACTTGATCACAGCTCTCACTCTTATTCAGGTTTCCCTCCTCCCACTCCTACACTTTTGGTAGCTTAATTTGCACAAGTCTAGCTTCTGACAGGTACAATCATCTGATACCTATGATACATGACAACTCAATCAATCTGCATACCTGCTACGTAACTTACACTGCAAATGACTCAAGGTCTAAAATGCTGAAAAATCGAACAAAAGCCTAACTTTCTTCCACAAAGAATGCTTTGCTCCAGTAAAGCACCACTTTTTTTAATTGCTCTCATTTCAGACAACTCATTTACAACCACAATAAATACACTTACATCAAAATCTGCTGACTTAAAGACAGCGAATACATTCTTTTTAGCCACTCAGACAGAATAAAATAGAGCTAACCAAATGAAATGAGGTCCAGACTGACAACTCTGCCAGCCAGTGAGAGCATCGCAGGCAGATGGGAATACAAGTCTTGGCAAAAGGAAAAAAGTCAGCAGCCAAGTTCTGCTGAATAACCAATACGCAGATGACAGGGAAAAGAGCTGGATAGTTTAATAAGTAGCTACGATATACACTTTTAAAATGCACTAAGAATAGCTTGTAAATAACGGGTAATATTCATCTGCTCTGCTGGTGGTCCTGCTCTACAGTTGCCTTGTTCAGAAGCCCTGCCACTCTACTCAGATTGCACTGGGATGCTCTCATGTATTTGATGTGACAAATCCAGACTCACACGATAATAAGTGTGAACCCAGTAAACAGCTACTGGTCTTGTGTAGTAGTCACCATTTCATATTTATTGGACACTCAGTCCAAAGGTAAAAACAAAATGGAAAAAACAGGCTTGTCACCCCAGTGCCAACAACTACCATCTGCTGGAGCATTTTTAAAGATGCTTTTAGCAGCTCATCCTTCACTGACCATTCTGAAGCGGTCAGTGTTTTTACTATTTACTATTTTTTTACTATGTTTTCACTATGTCAGTGGTTTTACTACTCTTTAAACATAATTAATAGTGTCTCCATTTCCCCAGTGGTATATTCTGAAAAATCTGTAGAAGCCAAAAGCCACAGTCTGGCAGCAAGCCAGCCCAGGTCCTTCACCACCCACTTCCCCAAATCCCTCGCTTTCCATTCCTTGTTTCTGCCTCTGCGCCTTAGCTTTCCTCTTAGTATTTGCCAGTACTGCTATTTGTAGGGCAGTGATGAGGACTGGATATAACTGAATTGGTTAAGTTTTAAAATAACTCCTAAAGATCTATCTGGGGTATATCTGGGGGTGGGGAGGGTTTTAATGGTTATTTTGTACCTTAATTTCCTCTCAGTTCCAGTTTGCAGCACAGCCTACGCAACAGTTGTGTCAGGTCAGCTGGACAGGGTTTAGCTTAACATTAGGTAGATGGAAAAGGGGTTGCTCCTTTCTACTGTTCCATTACGAAGCATTCAGTTTCATATCTTTACTGGTTACTTACCTAGTACAGATTTCAGCCAACCGCCTCTTAAAAATATTTTCCTTTCCTTGGCTCCATTCTACCCTTTTCCCCTCCAATGCACTACAAGAGACCATAACTTTCTTCTAGACTGTCCTTTTTGACGTCTTTTTTTCCCCACCCTTTCTCCTGCAGTTGTCCTCCCCCAGTATTTACATTGGGAAAACACAAAGCACAAATTCCAGAACAGGTAAATGGACACAATTCTTTCTAATTGCCTGGACATTCTAATAAAGAGTTCTCTGACAAGATGGGGTTTTGTTTCGTGGGTTTGATGGGCTGTTTTTTGTTTTGGTTGAAACTGTACTGCAGTTTTTAAAATGCTCGAGCCAGTTGGACAACACAGAATGAGTCATCTATATATGGCTACTTTGGTCTCATGCAATTTGCAATGCAGGAATGTCTTTTCAAGCAAGAAAAAGTGTAAGCAACAACATTAAAAAAAAAATAAATAAATAAACCCCTTAATCCAAAAGTTGATTTTGCTTGCTTAAGGAGATTTTACAGTTTGTTCTAGGAAGAAAGGATTTGTGAGTTCTTACTAGGTACACATTTTATTTAAGGCCAAAGCAGCAGCAAGAAAAAGGCAACACCCAATGATCCAAAAGAGATGCAGAGTTGAAAGCCTTTTTTATTTTTGTCTGAGTCTGTGCTTTAACTCTGCATAATGCAAAAATCAATCTGTGGGCTACATACTTTAGGTTTTCTTTTGATTATTTTAAATACAAAACTGAAAAAGCAAAGAAACAAAATAACCCGCAACACTTGTCTTTATCATAGTATGTATAAACACAGAACTGAAGTAAAAACAAAGCTTTTAGTAAGAAAAAATTGCTCTGTTCTTCCTAGTGTCTTCAGAAGAGACAAGTTGTTACTTTAAGATGCCAATCTTACAGCACAATCACCTTGAAATTATTTGAAAGTAAATCTAAAAAGTAATTTCAAATCAAAGGACAGCATCTAACTTGCTCTCCTGGTCGAGCCTTGTCAAACATTTATCAGACATACTACAATCAAACTCCAAATTTCTCAACTCCAAATGCATTGGCCATTCTCAAATTATCCACTGATACCAACTAAATAGCATCCTCCAAAAACAGTTTCCAGCCTTCGGATGGAGTGGGCCAGAAACAGTCTCAATAACCTGAACATTCTCTAAACAGTATTTTATGTGAAAGGGTAAAACTCAAAGACCAAAGGAAATATAAACACCATGAGATAGTACTTCACAAAACACTCACTGAAAAGAAGGCAATGTTTCAGTATCTTTTTTAGGTATATCATAATGCTTTTATTGCCCTAGAAAGTTTATATCATAAATCTTATCCTGGTCCTGAAGCAGAGAAGGAGGAAAACGGAAGAAAAGGCTTTTCCTCATGAGAAGTTCATCAGAAATGCCTGCAAAGCTTTTGCTTTTGAGCAATGAGTGTTCTCTAACAAAAAACTTCCTAGCTCTATGACTGGATCTTGGTCATTGAAGGCAGCAACAAGAGGCTGTGAGGAACACTAGATTTGGTGTGAAGTTATGCACAAGGTGTTAAGAATTTTGTATGTGCCACATGAATGTTTTTACTCCTGTTTAATTCTACCGGATAAGCTAACAATTGAGCTATGAACCAAACTCCATGAAGCACTTTATAAGATCTCATCCTGCACCTTTCAGAATAAAGCCTGCTGTTAGAGAAGTACTTTAAAAAGAAACCAAAAAAAACCTTAATGAGTTTACTGTTTGTATCTGCTCAGCATTAGGTGCACAAGATAACATACAGTATTTGACGACTGACATTCAGAGGTCTTACTCCAACATATATCAGAAAAATAAATAAATAAATAAAAACAAGAAACGATTCTTTCCTTTTCTATTTTGTCAGTAAAGAGCATGATATCTAAGTCAACGTCGCAGCAGTTTCCTTCACACAAGAGGGAACTACCAGAGACCAGGTTTTTTTGAGTCTGTTTTCCTTGTATACTACACATATTTATTCTATACAAGCAGAAATTGTCACTTCTTTACCAAAATCTCCGATTTCTTTTCAATTCATTTGATTGAGAAATCAAAATTTTAAAATCATAGTGTTTGAAATAGATTATAAAGCCCTTTTTTTTTTTTATTATTGCCTTTCTTGGTTACGTCTCACTGAAAAATGCAACAACACGCGGCCCTGTGAAACATTTTCCTTTTGTTAAGTCAGTATTTTTCTGAAAGAAAGCCATTTAACTGAAATTAAAATTACGTATACTCAGCTTACTCATCTGTACAGCAACTGATGCAAATGAGTCTTGATTTCAGCTGAGGTATCTGGGTGCCAGTAAAATACATGCAGTTTTGGGAGAAGGAAGTTAGAGGGTTTTAGTGGGCTTGTTTGTTTGCTTATTTTACTTGTTTGCTCTTGGGCAAGCACTTAAAAAGTGAGAAATAGTTATTTTGTTAAGGCAATAATACATCTGAGCCATAGCTCCTACTAGGGGGAGAAAAAATACATGCCAAAGGCATGTGCCCAGGTCTTATGCGTCTCTGTTTAACTAGAACAATAAGAGCTCTATCTTTGCCTCAGGGAGCCTGTAGATTATATCAGCTGCTGCACTTGCACACCCCACCAAACTAAGCTGAGTTTGCAAGATACAAAGGATAAGAGCATGAATGAATTCTTTGCAAAAGGCAGCCAGATATCCAGGGCTCGACAGTAAACAGAATGAGGAGGGAGCTGCTGGAAGCAAGGAAAGCAGTTGAAAAACCCACATCCCCAGGGTCAAGTAATAGCAATTGATAGTAACACATTGTTTAAACAAAATGTAAAAACCCCATACTAAACTGCTTTAAATGTTCTTTCAGCATTAGACATCTGTGCTTATTTTGGGAAGTTGACTAAACTACTAAGAATTATTGTGTACTTGAAAACTCATTTAGCACCTGTTTAACAGTGATTGGGGCCTTAGGAATAGACGACTCACCTTGTATAAAGCAGAAATGATCTGGTGCATTTTCAGTCGATTAAATACAAAGACATCATACACAGCTGAAATGGCCAGAACAGTCACTCCTTGCTCCTTCCACAGCATGCTGCATCCTGCACACAGACCCGCTCCCAGGATCCAGCCCCACGTACTTGGTGAGGAACCTCTGGTTGAGCAGTGCTTCGTGTAACACATCAGGGAAAGCAGAAAGAAGAGACAGGCTCCAATGTCTGCCCTCCCTACGATCCCTGCTACGGCTTCTGTGTGGATCGGATGAGACGCAAACAGCAGGCCTGCTATCAAGGTCCAGTACCCACCCCCAAAAAGGATCCTGGAGAAGTTTGTGAAAAGGCCTGTGACCGCAGCATGTAACAGGACATTTACCAGGTGGTAGCCCCATGGGTCCATCCCTCCAACAGCATGGTTAATACGGAAGGAGAGTGTGCAGAGAGGTCTGTATGACTTGTGGCTCCCACTGTGAGTGAGCAGTGTCCCCCAGAAGTCATTGTAGAAGATATGGATCCACGGCGTCTCAGGCAGAAGGTCCTGGTTCGTCTTGATAGCTCGGCTACAAAAGACAAATGAAAACTTAATTTCAACAGAAGGAAAAGGGCACAAATGAAAGGCTGTGAAAATGCAATCACACTGCTACCACAAGAAAGAATGGTATTGCTTTGGTGCTGCTTTAATTGAAGTTTTAAATTTTTACAGGAGGTGTTAGAAAACTCTGTATCTATTGACTTTCCACTAAAGCAAAATTTCCATATAAATTGGCTTTTAAAACATTGGAAGCAGATGTTACGCTGCTTCCATTAAATTAAAACACCCATCAGTGACATTCTTCTGAGTCTAACCCAGGAGTAATCGGTTAAGATTTGATGAGTTATAATTAAAATGTAAAAGAAATATGAAAAACTGACAAACACTATTGTTGAAACAACAGATTCTCCACTAATTCAGAACTAAAACCCCCAACTGGCCTTTTATACTGAAATTTTAATTTAGATTGTGGAACGGATCTCACTGACATGGATGAACAATAAATACAGCAGTCGGTAGGAGCATGCAAATCTCTGGTGCCAAACGGGGCCCTTCCACAACTGTCTGTGCATATTTTGACTGACAATATTTTCTGCTAACACCTTGCTGGAGGCAGACAGCAGAATATTTTACAGATGAAAATAAACTTTCTCTTTAAATTTCTTGTATTTACAAATGGAGGAAAAAACATTTTTACGTTGTAGTAGCTTATGAATTCAAGTCTGTGTCAGCTTGATTGGGAAAAAAAGTGCCACAGCTTTCAGCATTTATGTTTCCAACCACCCTGGTAAGGACTGGTGCCAGCCATTAGCAGTCTCCATGTCTAATTCAGTACTGTAAAAATCTGTCTCATATAGTGTTTGTACAAATTCAATCATTTGCATTTAAAATTTATGCTGTGCGAGAAGGTGTGAGACCTGCTCAGTTCAAAAAGATGACTGGAATTTAATTAGTTACTTGCCTTCATAACCAAAGTTGTATTTAAGCAATTCTTTAAAGATGCATTGTTATTACTACTGAGCTTAACTCATTTAGCATTTATTTTACCAGGGTAATTAAGAATCCAGCCAGCTCAAGGCCCTTCAATTAAAAATACTAAACAAGAGAGAAGATTTATATCTAATTCTTTACTCATTCCCTCCTTCTGTATTTCCAATAAATATCTTCCCATAAGTAACAATTTTTCAATTCACATGAGGAAGAAAAAAAAAAAAGCTTTCTGTGAAACTCAGGCCTACATTTGAAATGCACTACTCATTCACACTCCAAGACTCCCCCCACATTCTCCATTCCTCTGGAACCTGTATCCAAATCCCTTTTTGGTTTATTTTATAGTACTAGTTTCAAATGCTCAAACACTGATATACCGTGCCACAGAATCTCCATACAAATACTCTAAATACCATGCAGTTCAGCATTTCCACTGTCCGGAGCACATTGCTGTAATGCTTTCAGACATGCTTCCTCTCGGCATGTCCTTTTGTCTCTGAGCATATGGAGGTTACGGAGAGGTCAGTTTAAATCCTTTAAAGATCTACTTTAGATCTGCTACTTAGATGCTTTCTAAAACACTTGAAAATTTTCATTTTGACTTCTGCTTATGCCATGAATTGGGTTGCTTGTATTTGTTTTCCGAACCCCACACACATTTTTCTCGTTTTAGTCCAGTCACAAAAGAATATTGGAAGAAAACAAGATCTTTGTTTTCACATTATTTATCTTATCTTCCTGTGTAGGCCTTTCCTGAAATCTAATTCCTCTGTTTGTGATTTCAGTTTGTAGAATCACTCCCAGAACCACTATCAGAAAACTATGAATTCAGCAAGAATAAAGCAGGTGTTAGGCTAGAAACAGTCCTTTCTCTGAGAGAAACATAGTATATTAGACTACAGATTCTCAAATGCTAAGAATGGCAATCAGCTGTCAGGATTTAGAGTTGACACTTTGAACTGCAAAAGTGTTTGATTCTTGGGGAAAATACTAAGGAAAATAAGTGGCAGTAATATTGCCAGCACAACTGCCCCAACTGCAGTCTGCTAAAAAAAGCTTAGGTGGTGCACCGGTTCATTGCCAGGAAATGGTAACTCTTATTATATCTTTTACAAATGTGGCCATTTCCAATACTTGAAGCCATGCAACCACTTAAAAAATAAAACAAAAACAAAAAAAAAAAAACCTGTATAAAATACTTACACACTATGCTTCTACGCTTGTTCAGAGACCAGCCCTCTCCCTCTAAGCCGATGATTTTCATGCAGCACATACTCATACTGGACTATTCCTCATCAAAAGCAAACTGCTTTTCTCCAAGTCATAAAGAAACCTACTGTACATTCTGAAGGCATTAATTCAGTCAAATTTTATCTACCACCTTAGCAACAGATCTGATGTAACCCTAATCGTTTCCTGTTCCGTCCTGTTTTGATTAAAAATAAATAAAATAAAAAAATCAAATGGAAGCCTTGAAGATACAGTATTGATCACCCTGTATTTGAGTATGGATTTCAGCAAGCAATTCTGAATTACTCCCAGTTTCTTGTACATCTAAAAGCAACAGATTCTAGTACCTGCCAGTCAGCATGAAAAATACAGCTGGCAATTCCAGCTTACTCAGTGGTTCAGTCAGGTCAAATGTTGTATTCTGTATGAGTCAAAATTTTAAATAAAGCTAATAATAAACTCTTTCCATATAGGTTTTTTTGTTTTGTTTTGGTTTTTTCCTGGGGTTTTTTTGGGTCTTTTCCGTTTTTTTTTTTTTTGTTTTGTTTTGGTTTTTTTTGGGTTTTTTTTGTTTGTTTTTTTTTTTTTTTTTTTTTTGTGGTTTTTTTTTTTTTTTGCGCTAAATATTTAAAAAAAAACCCCGGAAGTCTAGCTAATGGTTTGGGCTATTAGAAAAGTCTAATACAAGAGCAAAGCTAGATATTCTACAGCAAAGAAGCAAGTCCCACTTAGTAGTCTGTTTCTAGTAGTAGAACAGAGTAGTTTCCCAACTACTCTGTTTCACATTATAAAATGTAAGAAAAAACACAACTTGACCAACACCAGACTTGACTGTGCAGAAGGATGCAAGATTACAAGCGCCTGAGATACCAGAGCCAGGCAGCTCTTTGTCATGTTGCCCTCAAAAGTAAAAGTCGACAAGGTCTCAGTAACACTAGGACAATACCCTGGACACCATTACTGCAGGACTAACAGAGACAGCCATGCAAAACCACCTAGGTCCCTGCCCATCTGCATCCCCAGTCTCACTGTCTAACAGCACTGGCAAGAAAAACACGAAGGGAAACAGTTTTCTCTGTGAAGGGGAGAGAAATGCAAGCTCTGTATCTAATAAAATAAAAGAATAAAAATAAATAGTACTAGATTGCTCATGCCAAAGCCCTGAGGGCACTAATAAGGCTTGACAGCCCTGACCCTCCTCTCTGGGGCTCCCCCACCCTGCCCACAACCCAGCACCCCATTTCTGCCCCCTGGGGCCGTCAGCCCCTGCCCCAGGGACACCACAGCAGGGCTGGTCTCCAGCTCCCCACAGCCCTGCCCAGCCATGGGTCCCCCTGAACCAGGCCCACATCTTGGCCTGGCCCTGTCCCCAGGGAGGTGCCCAACACCCAGTGCTCCCCCACACCCGGCTGCCCTGCTCCTGGCTGCTCAAGGCCCTGCCTTTCTTTAATTACTAAACTAACAAGCTGTTAACTGTGCTGCAGTATTGATGCTTAGTTGCCAATTTCAACAGCAATTTTGAAAGCTGCCCTTCTTCACGGCCTGGCAGGTAGTGCTGATGAGCCTTTTGTAAAGCCTCCTGCGCTGGCAGGAACCTGGGCTCTCCACTGATAGAAAATAATATTAATTGCTGGCTCCGGGAAAGACTCTGGGATAAAAGAAACTACAAAATGCCTTATTAGCCTTGTCTTCTCCTTCAGTCACAGTTTACCTTCAGGTTACATCTTGCAGATTAAGTCCAATCTTGCTAATGGGCATAACAAGAGAAATTGTCCAACTGCACTCATCACTCTTAAACAGAGCTGTAAACTCTGTTCTTGCTAAAAGGCAGTGGGTCACCAGGGAAAGTAATTTTTCAAAGCTCCAACACAATTGGCATTTTTACTTTCAAGCAGCCTCAGATAAGGGCTGCAGACTCAGTCGGGGAACTTGCTTGCTTTAATTTTTAATGCCTGCCCACTTCACTCATCCCAGGAGAGTGGGATAACTTCTTCAGTGTACAACAAATGGATGGGTTTGAGGAGGGGAGTTAAAAATCAGGATCAGCTATCAATTCTTCAGAAATGGAAATCTGAAGATAGGCAAAAGCTGTAAAGGCAAAATCATAATTTGTAATCCAGTCAAAAGAATCCTTCTGCCTCCTGCCATAAACTACTTATGGATACACACCTTGAGCACAAGTCAGTATTTTTTTCATCAAACTCAAAAATGCCGGAGATCCAGCAGTTCACACACGCATGCACACATGTATTCACACACAAAAATCCCAGATGTTTTTAAAATTAACAGCTATATATGTCCTAAACTGTGTGCTAGTGCTAAACTGATCCAGGTGTTAACACTAGGGTAAAAAAAACAGCTGCAACATTCTAAAGTGATTTAACACTTTAAGCCTTATGTCCAGCTTCAATATTGCTAATGGTCCCCATATGCTGAAAATGGACATCAGCATTTGAAGTAGAGAACATATTTGAAAGAAAAAGGAGAACTCCCAAACGTGCACACAGGAAGCCATTGACCAGCCCTCTCCCACATAAAATAGATAGGCAGTGATGGACTTGCAAGTCTCTAGTTGGAGGTTCTTCGTTGTTTTTCCTCAAGATCACTTCTGAGTATTTTTCATTTACTCCTTTTTGATAAATAGCAAAGTGAAAGCACACTATTTTTACAGCAGATCTTCAGGATCCTAAGGATGCTTTCAAGATTTTATGTTACTTGTATAGACAACCCTGAAAACCCGGCTAGAACCTACTTTTTGTAGTACAGTTTCACATGCCCAAAACATACAGCTGAGCCAACCCTCCAAACTACTTACAGGCTGTCAGACAGGTGCGTGGTCAGAAAGCAGGCAAGTAGAGCTTGTCATACTTCGGACAATTCTAATATTTGCCTGCACAGTACAATATACATGTAGTCTGTATTGACAGCCTAAAGAAAAATCAGAAAATACTATCTAGTACGTAGAGATATCTTAAGAAAGTATTAAGCAGAAGTACATGAAAACACATTCATCTAAATGTTGAATTATAGACTCAAGGGAACTATTTGCCATTCCGATAGATTTCTGGTGGCAATTATGTCTTACATGTTCAGTATTAAAGTTAATTCCTTCTCAACAGTTGTGAAAGTGGAATTTCTGTACAAATCCAGCAGGCAGGAAAGTTTTATCCATGCCACTACTCAAAAAAAAAAGATCCCTATATTGTATATCAACTAGGGACACCTGCAGGATACCAAATACTGTGCATCCTGTGGGCTTCAAGTTGTAGCTTTCAGTTTCTCTTCAGAACAATTTTTCTTAGGTGAATCTCTAAGGAACAGCTAATAACTCAGCTGTTTTCAGATGGGAATTACTGAGTAACAACTAGCTAAGTAACATATAGGATCCTGAGTTGCTGGCTAGGCTCTGAGAACAAGACTATACATACCAAACAGATTGAAGGAAACATCTAAGAACAAATCATATTTTAAATTAAAGGAAAAGCTAACATCACAGAAGCGAAATAAAGTGTTAAAAAACTAGTGCTTATCTAATTTCTGCCAATAGTATGTTCCTTTTCTAGCTGTACAGAACTGTATGAACACATGAATCTCAAAGCTCAAACACTGAAGGCAATATATATTTTTAATATAATATTCCTGTCCTATGTAACTGCTTGTGAGGGCTATTAACTCAATATGTTTTTATTACAGGGCCTCAGGAGAATATATTAACAAATAATATTATTTATCAATTTTGAACTATTAGTGTCCTATAGCAGTAATTTCATAGCCAGCTTCAGTCTAGTACTGGAACAAATAGGAACTATAAGTAACAAGACTGTTAGTGTTTTACTTCTAAAACTTTCTTGTGTGAGACTTCCCAGATTTAGATATAAGCAGAGTGGAAAGATGGATGAGACAACCCTAACTATACCCTCACATGATTGCAACCGCTGCCAAAAATGAAGACACAGAGAAATAAACAAAAAGCCCTCCAGAAAACAAACAATAACAGAGAAAGGTTATGGTCTTGTACCACAGTATAAAGACATACAGACTTGCTAAGATTTTCTAAGCTGCACAATGTCTTTTAAAGGAATTGATCTCTTAAAATAAGCAACATAAATTTGCAGAAGGCAAATGGGGGGAAAAATGACATCTAAGGAAGGTAACTTCTTCCTTGTTGATTTCCATGAATGGCTATCGGCTGTGGCTTGACTTCACCCACCAGTATGCTATGATCCAGCAGCCCATCAGCTGCAGACTTCTAGACTTTACACTTTTGTGACTGAAGATGCATGGTGTTTTTCAGAAGGAAGAAGTGGCAGTAGTTACATATAACACTGAATGCTGTTGAGTACTGCCTTAACTACACTGAAGTATGTTCCATGTATTGATTTTTCTATTGACTTGAAAGAGCTTTGAAAACTTTAAGTAACTAAAGGTTCAAAACATATTGGTTACAAGAAGGTTGAGATGGCCTGAAAAAATCTTCTCCACCCAGAAGATAAATATTTCAAAAGCTAACTATAAAGGCTTTGAACTGTATCTTTCTCTATAGTACAGGCCTTTACATTTCTAAGTATGTTCTCATATGCTGAAAGAATCTGGCCTTAATATCAACCCTAAGTGCATCTCACTCCCTCTTAGTTTAAGCTTTAGCCTGACATAACAAACACTGAAAGATGGACTGTGTGAAATTTGAAACCCTAATTAATACCAACTGCCTGGGATAGTACTATTCGATTATTCATGCACAGGTGAAAAACGCACACTGGAGGGAAGTGAGAGAAGTAATTAATATTTTCTGGTGCTGAACAACAGGATACCATCAGTTTCCTCTCAGGAGGGAGCAGATAAGAACAGAGGGAGAAGAAGGGCTCCTGTCTTTGTGTCTGCTCCCCCAGTTTCTTCACTACAGCATGTACAGTAGGTCTGCAAAAAAAGTTAATTAAAAAAAATACTTCAATTCCTAAACCAGAAAATGCGTTGTGCTATTCTCACAGCTGTTTCATAAGCTAGCTTCTCTCCTGACTACACAACACGAAATTGCTAATTCTGTTCCTCTAAGACTTGGAGATACTTCGCATTTACCTGATATCATATTCTTTCAAATGCACATTTGAAGTTATTCTTTAAAATATTCTTCAGTGCCAAACCAGTGCCTGGCAATAACTCAAGATTTGTTTATTTTATAGATATAGATCTGTATTACCAGCTTCTGAAGCATGGTCAGAATTCATAGCTGGAACCTCTGCTGCCCTTTCCAAATCTATTGTAGATGATAAAAGTGGGCCCAGAAGGCCTTATTAGATTTACTGTTCTGCAGTAGAATATGTTGCTATTTCTCTTGCCCACTTTCCTTTGAGAAAAACAAAACATAATTTTTGCCATTTCACCATACAGCAACTCACAACAGTAAAAGGACAGAAATTTTAAAGCTTGAAAATACAGTAGTTAGACATGTTGAGTTACTTAACCAGATAAATAGTATGGATATTAAACCACTTTTTCTGACAAATTACCTTCTGAATATACATAAAGCCTTTCCAAGACACACACATTTTAAGCCATTATCTGAAAATGGAGGCACACATACTCTACCACTACAGAATAGAGTTTATCAGTCATACATCAGTGCTACGACTATCCTCTTCTCTGTTCTTTTCAGTACGTGGCTGACTATACTGAGAAAAAAGCTCCGTAATTTAATTTTTGGAAAATTACGGTGGTTTTTTCCTCAATTCAATCTATTTTTTGACACAGCATTTTTAAAAAGTTCAAGGAGATTGTACATAATTATGCCTAAACCCATGGCACAAACTCTTGCGCACTCTAAATTTAAATCTGAATTAATGCTTAGGCACCACTCTGACTTTTATTTTTAGTGAAGCACTGAAGAGAATACCCAGGAACACGTACACATACAAATATAGAAATAAGGAGTAGAGGAGAAACTACTGAACCAAAACATAACACACAGGCACTCTTTCACTCTTTTTTTTTTTTTTCTGGGGGGGGGGGGGTGGTAAGGAAAAGCATCAAGTTATTTTGTGTAAGTTTCCTTCTTCAAGCCTTTTATTTATGCACCAAAAAAACCCTTCATTAACTAAGGTCTGGTCTAAACTTAAAAGTTTTTCTGGTTTAACTGAAAGGTGTTATTCAAAAACAATTTAGTGAAAACAGTTTGGTGTATGCATACCCACAGAGGTCAACTTAACCTTTATACTGGCTTTAGAACTCATATTGAAGAAATGTACATATTGGGGGAGAGGGGAAAAGAAACAATCCCAGACCCAGCTATCATTGGTCATGTTTATGTTTTTCACTCTAAGAATCCAGTGATTCCTGAGCACTCAGACCCACCCTGGCTTTAATTATCCACAGAACTGCCAAGCACAGACCCCAGCATGCTACAGACTATCAGCTGTGGAATTTGTGCCCACCCAAAATTCTCCTGTCTCCAAAAAGTCTCTTCTTCCCTCCCTTCAGCCCCACCATAAGCAACATAAATGCATAAAACTAATGTTCTGACATGCACCAATTGCACACCCTTCATCGCTCTTCCTACCCAAATTCTACCGTGCCAGCAGATTTGTGGGGTGGGTTTCTTAAAAAATAATATTGTACAGAACAAGTATATTCCATTTCGGTTAGACCTATTTTGGTATCTTAAAAATACCCTAAAGGACTATTTTCTATGGCAAGAAAGTAGAAATTCCTGGGTATCCAGTTTACCGACTTCTCTGATATGCAGTCACAGGTGATGATAGTCATAGACATATTCATAGCCAGATACAAAATAATATTAGGAGGGAAAGGGAATCCTTCTTTAGGATTTAAAAAAAAAAAAAAAAAAAAAATCTAATTTATTCTGAGTCCGCTCCAAATTTCATCTACAAAATCATAAACGAAAGATGATGTACTGCCATTACAGTGAAATATTTGGAGGAAACACACAAAACAAAGCAAGCTTAACTAGATGGCAAAAGCAGCAAGAAATGTTAACATATACTTGAGATAAAACCCAAGGCTTACATTAATCTGTGATGATAGTTTACTCACCAGTAAATCAATGAAAATATTTAAAGTATCTTCTCAGAGGATTCCAAAAACAGTGCAGCACTTTTCCTTCTCAGATTCCTATTAGGCAAAATTCCTACAGAATATAGAGACTAAACTCTGGCTAGAAAGCACTTGTGATGGACAGCGTTAGACTTTATCCTCAGGCCTTGCCATAGACATCTCAGACAAATTCCTGGAAGCACTTTTATATTTTTTTTCTTGGGGTTTTTTTTTTGTTTGTTTGTTTTCTTTTGTTTGGGGGTGGGGGTTGGCTTGTGGTGGTTTTTTAGCAGGAAAAAAATGGAACTTGCTACAGTCTTATATCAAAACCAATTTTCATTAAAACTGAATTGTCTCAGAAAGTATAACAACCCAGATAATTAAAAACAATATTTGATCCCAGAAAGATGTGTAATGACTTCTAGTGAATAGAGTGACTGTTAGCATAGTTAGCATAGCTGGATGAACTATGCTCTTTACAGCTCTCCAACTTCTTTACAGGAGCTCTGTTGGATGCCCTTCATAAACATACTTTAATAGAGCAGACTGACACCCATCCATTCGGAAGGTGTTGATTCTACTGAAAAAAAAATCACAGAATCATAGAATGGTTTGGGTTGGAAGGGACCTTAAAGCTCAACTAGTTCCAACCCCCCTGCCATGGGCAGGTACACCTTCCACTAGACCAGGTTCCTCAAAGCCCCATCCCACCTGGCCTTGAACACTGCCAGGGACAGGGCAGCCAAAACTTCTCTGAGCAACATGTTCCAGTGCCTCATCACCTTCACAGTAAAGAACTTCTCTAATATTTAATCCAAATCTATCCTCTTCTAGTTTAAATGAGTTGAAATGAGTTTCAATGATTTGTTTCATCTCTGCGCTTCGATAGCTTATCCAGATGCGGGGAACCACTAGAGTAAACCTTGGCATGTCATAGCAATTGCAAAACACTAGAAATTGAAACCATAGCAGTGTTTAAAATAAATTTTCTTTTTTTCTTAATTCCTTGGTTAAAAGCACCCAGTTAGTAGGTACAGTTTGGAGTGACATAGAAAAGACTAATCACAGTTATTTTGTAAAAGAAAACATGGGCTTTACAGTTGCCACTATATGCAAGTCTGCACTGAGCATACTCTCAAGGATTTTACTGGATGCTGTCAAAGACTGAGCTAAAAAGGCAGGAAATGACAAATTAGCTGAATTATCAGATGACATAGGATCAGATTCTGATTTCTGTTACATTAGCATTAATCCACATTTTTCTAATCAACATAAGCTTTTATAGCCTTTCAGTAGACTTTTTAGACTTCCAAGCATAAAACCAAAACAACCAGAAACCATTCCTTTCTATATTTTAGAACAGCTGTTGAGAAGCAGGCAGTAAGTTAAAAGGATCACAGACAGCAATTCAGGTAAATGGAAGCCATCACTGGAATCGCATGCCTGATCAACAATTCCTGACGCTACCATTAAAGCTAAGTCAAGTTAAGCTGAACTACAAAAAAGCAGCTAGCATTGAACTGAAACAGTGCCAGATTTTCAAGTCTCTCCAATTCAATGCAAGCCCACCACCTGTATTTTTTCCACTAGGTATCTGCATGCCATTTTATGTATTTAACTTTTTTAAGCACCTTTAACTTTCCTAAGAAGCATCCTTCTAAAAAACAAAGGTCTGAAGATCTATTGGAAGATCAAACCAATATTTAACTACTAGGCTTAACTTCCTTACTGTAACATTTAACTCCAACCATCCTTGACAGCAGCACAACAGAGGACTGCATTTTTCCTGGTAGCCAAGAAATCCGAGTGCCATAAAAGGTTATGGTATTTCATAACTCTGGCCTTTAGACAATGACAGCTATAAGTTCAAACTAAAAAGACCTATAGAGAAAAGGTGATGGAACACAAAGTTTTATGAAAGCTTTAAAAAAAGTGAACAGTTTGCTTCTTTCAGTAGTCTACATCAAACACAGGAATGGTTTGTGAGGAAACAATTCACATGCGGTATTTTATTAAGACAGAAATTGTCAGTCGTCTCTCAAAATTCCAGTACTGCTAATGGACAGTGGTAATTTTGCCTTCTCTATTCAAAGGAGGACTGGTTGAGATCACAATAAGACAACATATCAAACGTGGGTGAAAAAAAATCGTGAGTAGATTAAGAGAAACACATGCAGCTCAGTGCAATGAAGGTGACCCAAACAAACCAAATAACTGATTGCCTGGAATGGTCAGTCAGCAGTTTCAGACTTCAGAAAGAGAAAAATGGTGGGTACTGTGCTGTTGCATTTGTTGACAAGGCAAATGTAGTTTCTTCAAGTATCCCAGATTCTCACATAAGGATGTGAGAAATACAAAAAGATGTGAGAAACACAGAATTTCACCTTGGAGAGAAGAAGTTTCAACTTCATGCGCCTGAGCTTGAACAAAGTCTCTCTTCTACCAGGGATCTGCATGTGTTTTATAATGTCATTTAAGAAGTATTGAAGAGTATTGTAATGCCCTTTTTATTCCCCCCCCCCCCAAAAAGCAGCAATCCATTTGAATCTTTACATAAACCATAGCGCATACCTATTACCTACAAAGCTGGGGAAAGTTACTTCTTCAGAGTTCAGGCTCCCTCTTTGCTGTTCCCCACAGCATTACAAGCCACTGAAAGTTTAATGAAAAAAATTATAGTTTGACAGACCATATAAAACAGCAGGATGTATTTATTTCTGCATAATAAAACCAACCTAGAGTAACATAAGGAATAAGCTGTTTCTGCTCTACAAGACTTGCTACTTTTTTCTAAGGTTCTGCATTGATCTTGCTACAAGGTAATCAGGAATTCAAGACTTATTTCTCACCACAGGAAATTAGTTGTTTGGAATAATACAGTGCTGTGTATGCATCATAAATTTCCCAGGTTTCTAACATGTTGTGGTACACAGACACTGAGAAACGAATTATGACACACAGCCAAGAAATAATACAGCTATCTAACCCACACATCCCCACCCACTAAGACAATGTAGCACCAAAGGCATATGAAGATTTCAGTGTAGACTGCCATGTGCTTTTAATGAAATCTGAAGAAATATTGAGATAGTAAGATACTGCTATCTAACTATTTCAGAAGTATTTACCCAGATGGTGTATGTAATCAGCCTTACATACATACCTCATTCGAACCAACTTCATCACCCCCTCCAGTTCCTTCTCAACTCTAGGTTGTAAGATAAAAGCCTGTAGAAGTCAGCGTGGAACAGAGGCAGCTCCTGGCTCATAAGAGTTTGTTTTCAAACTCGCTGGGAATTGAAAGTCCCACCCTGGAAACTGGTCTGAGTCTAACTGGGAACTGCAGCAGTGCAGACTACGAGGATCATTTCACATGAAGACATTCACCTTGAACCCCAAACTTACAGTGAATGCTTAATCATCAACTACTGAGAAAGATAAAGTAGTATTTTTAGAGACACAAGCTGCTGTTATTTTAATATTACAGGCCCGCAAAACAGATGAAAGTTTTAAATTAAAGGCCACTTCTCTGAACTGATATTCTGTGATTTTATGTATAAATCAAGCCAGGTGACTTATTTCCAATACCTATGAAAATAATAAAATTGGTTTCAATGACCTCAGAGACATATATGCTTATTCGTGGCCATGGCCCGAGGCAACCCTGAAATCAGCCATTCCATTAAGTCAGAAGCATGGCACACAGCCAAGCTCCTGTAAGAGTTAAAGGTCTTGCACATACTTTCTTTATGTGTTTATTTGAATAGAATGGTGACTTTGGGTTTGGGGCCACCCATCACTTCTAGACCTCCCAAAATATTTAAATGAACTATTCAGCCAAATCTTAGCATACACCAGTCCGCCTTGGGATACTACTTCTTTAAGCAAGATGTAAAAGCATCAAAAATTGAAGTAACAGGGGAAAAAAAACACCAAAACAGAGTTTATCTGAAGATATTTTAATGTGTATTTTCCTATACAGATGAGTCATGCAACATTTTGGGTGCAGTTTAATTACAATAATAAGATAATAATAAGATAAAGAACCTAAATGCTGTTACAAAGCCAAAAGAAATACATAGTATTATATGGCACAGTAAAACTGTGCCATATAATAAAATAAGAAATAATGGTGACAATTATCAGAAAACTAAGAAAGTACTTCAGGTCACCATACTGTAAAATAAATTTCAAAAATAAAGAACCTATTTTCCCTTTCTTCTCCAGGGTCACAAAAACAAGCTGTAACAACTAACTGATATAATCAGGAATACCACAGTGATGTGGGGATATTAGAAACAAATTCTGATTTGAATAGTCAGAAATAACTGGCATTTGCCAGTAGTCTTAAGGACACCCTGCTAGTAAATAAGCAAAGAGTTTCTCAATCTGGGCTCCAGAGCCACAAAAGTAATCATGAATTGCATTTTCATTCAGAAGCTTCAAACTTATTCTATTTCTACCTGTACAGATGAGCTTTTGCAAATAAGACTAATTCACAAGGAAAAAATGCTGTGCCTCAGGATGAGCAGAGGAAAATGAGTCAAACTTGCTTGCATATATAACACAAAATCTATACTTACTGCTCTATTTTCTTGCCAGTGGTAGTGCTTTTTACAATCGAAGGTCTCTCAAAGACAGCAAGTGTTAAATTGATATAGATAAAGAGAACAAAGTTTTCAGAAGTTGCTAATAGTAGTCATCCTGATCCATCCTGGAACCTGTGGCCCCACCTCTATATTTGAGATTCTAAACATCAAAAAAAAGAAAGTAACAAGCAAAAAGCTCTAGAATAGGGACCAAATTTGGATCATTTTTTTAATTTGATCAGGTACCATAATAAAGGTACCAATTCCAGCAGTACCAGTTCCAGCCTGGCCAACTACCACTTTGAACAGTCATAAATTACGCAAGTGTGTATATACGTACACTGCAATTTAGGAACTGCTGCTGTTGAAAGTTGATTCAGTGCTAACATCGAAAGATTTAAATTTGGCTCCTGCAACAGAAAAGGGTACAAAAGCATGACCGTTCACTAAATGCCAAGGAAGAAATCCAGTGCACCTCTCAGCAATAGTAAAAATCAACTAATAAAACAGAATTATTATTTATTAGTAGATTTTTTTAAGTGCTCATTTCTTGATGGCCTTAAAAAAAAAAAAAAAAAAAAAAAAAAAAGAAAGCATTGCCAAGAACAGCAGAAACTCCGAGTTCTGCCACTCCACCTTTCCTGGCACTCGAAAGATTGCTAAAACAAGAAGATGATTACTCTAAACTGAATTTCACACAGCTGCTGTCACCAAATGGACCAACTCAGAAAGGAAAGTTATTCATCAAACACAGGGTAAAGGCAATGCATCCAACCAGTTAGAACCTGTCATTTGAAAGACTGCATCTGAATCAATCCTGAAAAGTAAAAGTGGATAGAAATATACAAAAATGTTTAGGTTGCATACATAAATCAATGTAAGGTATCCACTACATAAGGCAGAGGTGGAAGATACTGCAGCTTGTAGCATACCTGCCAGTTCATAGTGTTCTCTTCTTGAAACTAGCAGAAACACTAGTTTGCAGATACCTCACTCCAGTACGACATCCCACTGTGCTGGCGGCACAAGGCTTCCTTCCCATCAGGCATGTTTCATCTTTGTGGAATTAACTTAAAGCAAGGAACAACAATCCACCCTTCCTCTTGGTATTTATTACATGGCTTCTTACTGTCTGAAGGATGCTGATGTCTCTTGGATACATTTTTGCAATTTTTCAGAACTTATTTTAGATGCTGTGTAATTACTTTTAAACTGAATTTTCATGGTGATGTTTTTCAAGCTCAACTGATTAAAGCTTCTTTAATAGATCTTGAAGAAAATATATTATTCACCTTAATGAGAATTTATGCAAATCACTGCCACCAGCTTCTGCAGAAAACCTTTTCAATTAATTATAATTACGCTTTTTAGTTTTAGGCTTCTCTTTTTTTTTTCTACAAGGAAATTACAAGCATGGATTTTTTCTTTTTTTCAATTGTGAGAGATGAAGAACTTCATTGGTGTGATGTACAATCTCCTATACAAATGGGCTTGTAAGTGCAGAGCCCTTTTTATCCTTTCAGATAAAAAGACCTGGCCTTTCAGATCAGGTCTAAGTATTTACTCCCGGATATCCAGGACTGGAAAGAAAACAAAGAAAGTTGGTCATTGGTGTTGATATACACATAAATTACTCCTCGGCTTTAGGAGAGTGACTTCATAGACAAAATAAATAGGGTATTTAAATACTGGCACGTCTCCCTGGTACTTCTGAAACTCTCACAAATACAGAAAGATCTCTCCCTAAACAAAGTAATGTACAAGTGTATTTTGTACATATTTCATGGGCATTTCAGTGGCTTGCCTACTTAGTATCGATATAAAAAACCTTGCTTAAGTGGACAAACTCTTCTTTGAATATAGCCAGAAATACTCCAGTCGAGAAGTTGCAACAATTCAGAAAGAACAATTCACTTACTAGTAATAACATCTGAACTATTTTTACAGGTATGGATTTACAGTGAAGAAGATGGTGCAAACCTTTACATTGCAGAGATTGTCAGAGGTTTTTATGATTCATTAGATCAGATATCAAGAAGCTCCTCACATAAAAGTGAAATCCTTATTGTATTGCAACTGCTTTCCCAAAATCAGGTGCTTTTAGCTCTTCAAAAAGATCTACCTAGCACCACTTCGGCACTCATTTTATCTGCTGAAGCCAGGAAGGGAAAGCGGGAGATTTTTGTTCCAGTGTTTCTAATGAAGAGTCTTAATTTTGCAGAACAGCACAAGTGCAATGTATCTTGCATGTTCCCATTGGGCTGGACTGTGTTATGACAGCATTTCTCTTTAAAAGCAGTCTAACATACCTTTTGTTGTTCTCATCCTTCTGTTAGGATTTCCCATGCTAGAACCCAATAGGGACAGAAATTGGGTAAAGAGAACGACTGCCTCAAGCAATCCATGTTCCACAGACTTACAGCTACCCACTGATGACAACTCCCTTTATGTCCCTTTTTAAGGTCCTCAGGCACGGCCTGTTTTCTACTATGAAATGGAAGTTTTAATCCACACTGATGGCTGCAATCATACCTCCCATTGTTTAATTACGTGTCATTTAACCAGAAATGAAATAGCATTTCCTCTTGGAAAAGCAAATGTGAAAATGACTATTTGGTTCTAGGTTTATAGTCTTCTAATCCAGATCAAATGTGCTCACAAAAAAAAAAAAAAAGTTACCACTCTTTAGCTCCACAAAATCAATCAGGGATCTGCTTTGAAGCCTATATTGTCATGACACAGAAGAAAAAGTTTGGTGGGCTAATTCCAACTCCATGAAATTTTATATAATGCAGTGCTAAACATTTACAGACCTCAAGAAGACATGCGCAGAACTGTGCCCAAAACAGTAACACTCAAAATTAATGTACAGGACACTCTTGAGCCGAACATAAAAATAAGAGTAAGGCTTTGGAGCAA
Source organism: Strigops habroptila (assembly GCF_004027225.2). Lineage (NCBI taxonomy): Eukaryota > Metazoa > Chordata > Aves > Psittaciformes > Psittacidae > Strigops > Strigops habroptila. The sequence continues at coordinate 43,451,625 of NC_044279.2, read as the reverse complement.
CAAGCAGCTTCATTAGAAATTAAAAGGCAAAGCAGAATATTCAACAGCCACATTAATAAGGCGAAACTGTGCTATGCTTTCAATTTGCAGGTAGAATTTGGTAGCTGGAACTTCATTAGCAATTCTCAAGGAGATGTATGAACCAGTTCAGCCTCCCATGACTGTACCTGTTCTACAGGGCTAGCAGTAGTAAAACTGACATAATCATAAAGCTAGAATCATAAAGACAGAGAACATCACTTTTCAACACTCCCAGTAGAGTAACATGGTTTATTTTTTAAGCAGCCACTTAGCCCTTTTGGAAGTGTGGTTATGGTCAGATGATAGAAATCATCTTTAGAACTTCAATATTCACTGCGAAGACGATATTATGATGCAAACTCACATCTCCTTGTTTTGCCATTAACACTGTCTAATCTGCCGACTTCTCTCTAAGAGTAAAAGAGATGTTGTCTTACAGAAAAATAACTTGAACACTTTTTTTTTCTTTTTTAAATCCAAACAACTGAAATATTCACAGTATCCTAGTTATGATTTCTAGGGAAAGGTACAATAACTTAACAACCACTAGAAATTAGCGTTCAGGAGAAAAAGTCTAACTGATTAGGTTTCTGAGAGATCTTCAGCTCATGGGATGAAGTGGTAAGTATAAATAAAAATTCAGGCATTCCAAGACAAATATTCCTGTGAAGAATCTGTTTTATATGAATGATGCTTTATTGGCTGATTTTCTTTTTTTAAGAGTCATCTAGCCAAACAAAGATAATCTAAAGGAAGATAATTACAGCAGCAGCAGGAATCCAATATTCAGTAACATTTTTCTCTTGTAAGTGATGCTTTCATGCACAAAAACATTAAATACTATAATGGCATAAACTGGCTTTAAGCACTGTAATTTTGAGAATTATAGTTTCAGAGCCTCAAGTATTTTGCTGCTGTAAGGTTTCAGATCTGCTCTGCTCTAAGTAGCCAAACCTTTTAACATTTCCCCATCACATTAGAATACGTCTCCCTCCTCCAGCTTTTTTTTCCTCTTGGCTTCTGTGTTCTCCCATTTCCATCTAAGAATGTAGGACTACTAAACCATATTGGGTGTTTATTGGGAGCTAAAAAATAAATAACCACACAGTAATTAACACAATTACTTTCCCCTACTAAAGAAATCCAATATCAATACAAATCCATTAAGTTGTCCAAATACATGATGGTCCTTATCAGATCATCAGCTCCACCCAATAAATGTTCTGGATTTTTTTTATTTATTTTTAAAATTATTTACCTTTAAAAGAAAGTTTCCATCTCTCTTTTTCAGCCTTGATTACCCCACTGAGTGAAATTGGCTGGTCTACAAGAAAAGCCACACACATGCATGCAGCCACAGACGCACATATTTCTCTCCCTCAGTATAATTTCCCAATTTAGCCATTCTGAATAAGCCTGAGGTTCTGATACCTCTCATGAAGCTAAAGCATGCTCTTAAAATGGGCAAAATTACATAAAGTGCAGGAAGATGCCTTTATGCTATTTTTCAACCTTGCAAAACCATTCAGAAATAACTATATATAAACCTCTTTCCAGTCAACAAAATAATGCTACACTTCATAGCTTTCCTGCGCACCTTTAGAAACAGAGGAGGAAGCGGCTGTGAGAGTCACAGAAGAGCTTGAAAGGAAAAGAAATTGTGTGTTGGAAAACCTTTCCCTGATAAATTACACAGCGACTTCCTCAGCCCAAGAGGTCAGAAAAAAATCTAAACAAAAAGTACCAGTATGTAACTGCCTTTGATATTCTCTTGCTCTGCAGAGAATTACCAGCCATACTAATTTTCTAATATTTACGGGAAAAAGTCTTTATCTTAGAAAGAGTATAGTTTAAGAAAAGTAAGGGCCTGACTAGCTGAAACTAAACGTTGGACAGAGTTTTTCCTTTCCGCTACTAGAACAGAGGATTTTTTTCCCCTCATATTTTCCTTAATAGCAAAAAAGCAAAGACATTGTATTATAATTAAAAGGAACAGCAATTTTCTAAATTTTCTTAATTTTTAATTATTACCCTATTTTGCACTACTGGTCAGTTTATGAAGGTGGGGTAGGGGTTGGTTGAGTTTTAACAGATACTGTAATAATTTAGAAATTAATCAATTTACAGGAAAACAATGTTTTTCCTTGTTGATAGTTGGAGTTAGAGTGATAGAGGTTCTGCCCCCTTTCACCAAGTGTTGATTTACGTTATGCAGCGTTGGCTCCAACCACTTAACCACTCTATTAAGCAAGTGATCAAAATTTCAAACAATCTGCCCTTTTAGATGATGTCACCTTTTAACAGTCCTGCTAAGAATTTCTTCATGCCAAGTTCTGAAATCTTGCTCCTAAATGCAGATGAGAAAACTTTTAAATCTGATTGTGAGCTCTTGTGAATATGCACCTCTCTTTTTCTCTGATTGTATCAACATCAAGTTCATGGTCATTTTATGGTTTTTTAACACACATATGGACTTCACACCTTCCAATGTCCCTCTGTAGGCACCACAAACCCAATAAATAATTGGGGGGGGGGGTGGGTGGGGAGAGAGGGGAAGCAAAGAAATGTGAAATTGTTTCTTTCATACTACTATCCCATTATGCCCAGGAGGGCCAGAAGTCTTAAAAGCAAGCAGAGTCATCTACTGTTCTGCATGAACAAAAGTTAGAACTAGTGAATTGAACTAAATGAAACTGGCTTTTAATTTAGCATGCCCTTGTTCAGACATTTTGTTAAACCCTTGTCGGGACTTTCTCAGTGCTGCTGATGGGTATTTAGCCACCAATGTTCTCACCTACATTACAGGGTTGTTTTGAAAATTAATTAATGTTAGTACAGCACTTCAAAAGTGTAAAACACTATGTAAATACTAGAGGCATTCACTTACTGTTAATAACAGCAGTGTAGCTAAACCCCCATTCACCATACTGAATGTAAGCATTTTATATTTTTAAAGTTCACAGACTGTCTACAAAAAGCCTAACACACTGAATAGCACACTAAAAGCATGGGCAGCCTCAGCTTGTTGTTTCCGAAGTCGATTCTGAATGAAGCCAACTCAAAACAATCATCTCACGCAAACAGGAACCCACATGAAATCACAGCTCCCAAATGAAAGGGCAAGGAGTCTGAGTGCCTTTTCTGCTGCTGTGACCCAAAAAGCCATAGAGGGCAATGAGATTGCTCTAACTACTGTGAACTTTGAATCATGTTGTAAAGGTTGACAATTATTGGCTGAGTAACAAAACAAAAGGAGAAAAAAAAAAAAAAAGCTAGCATCTTCAGTACCCAAAAAATTCATTGCAGTAGAAAAAGCAGTTCCTGTAACAGCTCCTCAATACCTTCTCCTTCCCCTGTACCACACCAGTCTCTGTATAGCACAATGTTCTTTGGTTTTCACACTGTGCTGTAAAAATTTCTAGGTTCTAAAGCGTGAAAGGCCACCTGGAATAAGCACATGTGGTGCTGCACTAACCCTACTATACAGAACCTACATAACCATTGTCAATGTGAAAAATAGAGTCCTTCATCCATAATTAAATCAAGAACAGAATTAAGTTTATCAACCTTGCATTAAACTGTACAGTTAGAGAACATCAGTTTTGGACAACACTGCCAATTCTTGAACAATAAATGGATCTCATGAAAAGGACCAACACTGGGTGTTACACAAACTGTCCCACCTTATTTTCAATGGCCTTCCACCTGGCCATGCTTCCCAACAGAGACAGATTAAAAACCTACTCCACACTGCACTATTTACACAAGTTGGTTTGGTTGGGTTTCTTTAACCTTCTAGCAAGATAGTTTATTCCATGCCGGTATTCAAGTAGACCATTAAAATTTCGTGGTCTACTAAAACCAGGTGAACTTACTTAAGAATAGATATCTGAGCATAACTACTTTGCTGGAAGAACAAAGGGAAGAGTCACACTAATACTGGTGTAACCAAAAAGGCTTTTGTTCCATATATGTATACAGAAAATAGAGGTACTAGTGATCTTTGCCATTGTTATTTCCTGCAGAGATCAGTAAACGTACTGGTGTCTGCACAGAAGCATGCCTAAATTTAAACCTCTCACAGCTGTGTAATAATGAGCTTCATTGAACAAGCTGGTCTGAAGCTACACTAAACAGTTCACATATTCAAATCAGCATTAAAAGAAGAAAAATCATATCTATATATGCATTCATAAGATCAGTAGAAAATCAGCACAATTCTCTTTGCTACCACTTCCAGACTACACAAATAGGCCTTTTTACACTCTGCAGAGATTGATATATTTCAGATTTCAAATGTCTGGTACTACTACAGTAACATCAAAGTTTGATGCTGTTGCACGAGAAAAGGGTTCTTGGCATTCATATTTCACTTAAATCTCTAGTTCCAGATGCTTGGCTTCAACAGCAACATTAAAAGAGTCATGACTTCATTTCAGAACATCATTTCTGTTCTTACGACTTAAGTAGCAACTTTCACCACCAGTGAGTTTTATATTCTTAAGAGGCAATAGTGGTCAGTCAGGTGCTGGTTTAGGGGCCCAAAACTATAACGACATCTGAATACACACTGGAGTCCTGCCATCACTACTCAGACAAGCCATGAACTCCGCTACCTGTTCCCAATAGCAACGCTATTTATGCACCTGATTTCTACAGCCCAAATAAGTCCACTACTTCTGATGGGTCCCATGTTATTGGCACCTCCAAGTCTTCAGGGTCTTCTCACTTTTATGTCCAAATCATCATCTGTCAAAAGGAACGCTATTAACTATAGCCAGAATAGAGGTCCAAGAATGGCAAATAACAGCACTGAATACATCCAGATTCATTTTCAGAATAAAATTTCCCTTAAAAAAGGATGAATAAAGTAGATTGCTAGTCTAAGTAATTTGAGAATGTGGAGTGATTACCATATTCTAATGGCAATTAGACTATTCCTAAAATACTACAGCTAGTATACTCCCCTCAGTACTACATTACTCAATTGCTTTCCACTTTCATTACACATGCATACAATTAAAAAAATATAAATACTTGAAAAATTGAAGATATTTGAACCCAAAAAGCTAGCTGTTCACTGATAAGACTTTTATGTTATTAAGCTAAAAATAAGTTCACTTTGCAACATCATTTATAAAAACCAACACATTTTAAAATCTATATGGAGTCCCTGCATTTAATGCAAATATTTCACTTTTAAGTTGATTAAATAATGTTACTGTTCTGACAGTAGCAATAGTTTAGTGCATCAGCCTCAGGCTTTTTGCAAGGCCTGCCCCAAAGAGACACATCGAAGAGCTTCAGACCCTTTTATTGAAGCAGTTTATCCTCAGTCAATGCTTACTTCATCCTTGGTCTCAATGCTTACTTCATCCTTGGTCTCCTTTTACAAATATCAGCAACAGGCATGGAATAAAGCAGCAAGCAACCAGAAGGGATAAATAAAACCTCTATGAGTAACAGACAGAATGAACAATGTGGGCAAATAACAGTACAGCATTCCTTCCTTCCTTCCTCTTTAAGTTTTCAGACTTTTAGGATTCTTGAAAGCAAGAATGTAATTCCAAGACCAAAAATATGATAATTATAACAACAAATAATGAAACAAGTTCTTTCAAATATCTAATCACAATGACGTGCCTAGGGGCAGGCTTGCTCACTTTGAGTTAGATTTTATTAATTAAGGTTCTGTGACGAACAAGAAAACCATTTCATTTGTTGCCGGTTCACTGCTTAAATAATACGTGCTGTACATTTTGTTGGAGAGATAAGCACTAAGGTTGTCTCTTAACATTAGCTGATTGCTGCAGCTCCAGGTCACGCTGAACCATCTGGAAAAGCAGGAAATTATCTCTCCATGTCCCAAAGACCAACAAAAGCCACACAGGTTGGAGAAGCTTTTGAAGCTGGCTTTGCCAAACATATCTCTATGGTCTAATTGCAGCCCAGAAAGCCAACCGTATCCTGGGCTGCATCAAAAGAAGCGTGACCAGCAGGTCAAAGGAGGTGATCCTGCCCCTCTACTCTGCTCTTGTGAGACCCCACTTGGAGTACTGCGTACAGTTCTGGTGCCCTCAACATAAAAAGGACATGGAGCTGTTGGAGCAAGTCCAGAGGAGGGCCACAAGGATGATAAGAGGGCTGGAGCACCTCCCGTATGAAGACAGGCTGAGAGAATTGGGGCTGTTCAGCCTAGAGAAGAGAAGGCTGCGTGGAGACCTCATAGCAGCCTTCCAGTATCTGAAGGGGGTCTATAAGGATGCTGGGGAGGGACTCTTCATTAGGGACTGTAGTGGTAGGACAAGGGGTAATGGCTTCAAACTTAAACAGGGGAAGTTTAGATTAGATATAAGAAAGAAATTCTTTACAGTGAGGGTGGCGAAGCACTGGAATGGGTTGCCCAGGGAGGTTGTGGATGCTCCATCCCTGGCAGTGTTCAAGGCCAGGTTGGAGAGAGCCTTGGACCACATGGTTTGGTGCGAGGTGTCCCTGCCCACGGCAGGGGGGTTGGAACTAGATGATCTTAAGGTCCTTTCCAACCCTTACTATTCTATGATTCTAACGAAATACAGCTTAGAGGATCAGTACCTGTCAGTACTATTTGCCATGGTCACCTCAAGCAAATGGAATGCAGCTCTAGCCTCGGTGGTATCACATAACTCAATTACCAGAATTTTAACACCTACTGAAATCATTGAAATACACAGAGAAATTCTTTACGGATCTAACTTTAAAAAACTTCTTGACCCATAATTCCTTTTCTGTAGAAGAGCAATAAAAAAAAAGTTATTTACCTTGCTGTAAGGATGATTATTACAAAGACAGTGAGGAGCTCAAATACTGTTGTTATGTGGGTACACATGCACTGTTAATGGAGAACTCAGTTTCAAGCACGAGCAGTAAAATAAAGACAGAACAAGCATTAACTTGCTTGACAAATGAAAATAATTATAAATAGTCCTACCTCCTCCTTTTTTCCTTTATATATTTTCTTTGGAAGACATTAGTCTGATGGAATGGAGAGGGATTACATCACTAGTGGGAAGTGTACAAATAATATCACTAAGACATTATGAGTTTTTCTCCAGTTGAAAAGAAAAATAGCAGCTCAGTGTTCAGATCTCCACTTGAGCTCTGTGCTGAAGGCACTCATCACCACAGAGGATCCCATTTGGGAATTTTCTTTCTTCTATTGTGGGTGGAGGGGAATAAAATTCTACTTATTACCTAAGCAAACATAATAGTCGTGGAAGAAAAATATTAGGCGTTAATACTTGCATTTAACAACCTTTCAGGGCAGAAAAACTGAAAAGATACGTAAAAGAGCTTTTAAGATTTAAGTGGAAGTCTTATCTGGATCTTGCTTCACTTATGGAAATGTGATTTTGACAATGAATTAGCTTCAGAAAGATCTGGATTTATCTGAATAGCCTAGCAGTTTGAAAAATGAAAGACCAGCAATGAATCAATTAGCTTTGCAACCACGTTTCATGCCAAATTCTCCTTTCAAAGACTCCTTGTGTCCTCATAGCACATAAAGTAGGTTACAGGTTTTAAAAATACCATATTTAATACAAAAGTTGCTACTCTGTGCTTATGATTATGACCAATACAACAACAAAATATCAGTCAGTGTGTAAACCACGCATTTCTTTAAACTCTGGTTTACTTGATATAAGTTTGGAAGTGGTTGGTACTGAGCAAGTATATCCCATTACCTGCCTGTAGGTACAGAAGCCCTGTATCTACAGAAGAATTCTCTATTTACACATATACATCTTATTTGTATATATTGGACTGTACATTACTTAGAATACCAAAATGTCACCTTTATTGTTGGAAAACCAACTCTTGTTTGCCCCTTTCCATGGCAACTATCTGAAATGTGCATGTTTCACCACTCACTTGAAACATTTTTATGGCTGCCCAAGTAAGATGGCACACAAAAATCTTTGCAAGCATGAAACAAGATGACTGCATTTTTCATTATGTTTAAAGACTGCTTGTAAAAAGCAGCAGGCAGGGGAAGGCAAAGGCTTTCCAGTTATAAAAATTAAATGTACTGAAAGCAATACAGAGTGTGTGCAGATAACTACCTATCCTAATGATCTGCATTTGTAAGCAGAATCTATCAGTACTAACTCCCTTAATTTCTCACAATTTTTTTGAGCTATCAGCTTGAATTACGTCTGTAACTCTTCTGAAAACTCCTGCTTTGTTTTTTTAAACTTTCTCTGATGTTTATTCCTTTCCTCTCTATTCAGGCTATGAAACAAGTTGCAGCTCAGTACTATCTGAATAAGCAGCAAAGACATCTCTGTTCAATTCCTTCCTATATTAGCTCTAAAGGACTTTTACCCAAATGATTTTATACAAAAGCAAATGTCTCCAGTTCTTATAAGTCTGACATAAAAGTCTAACACATCATTCCACGGAAGCAGCATCCAGGGAAAAAGGCATCCATTCACACAACAAACATGCACTTCTGCATGGGTTCACAGCACAACCCATGCAGAGAGTTGTGAAGCTGTTCTGCCAAAGGCAAATTAGACCCCATGAAAGGGAATGCCTATTTTGTAAAGCTGGTACTGAGAATCTGTTTCTTATAACACATTTCCAAAGCATAACAGAGCTCCTCTGTCCCTCCCACATCAGTGAAAGGTCACAGATCTGTGAATCAGCTGTGTTTGATACAAGGCGGAAGCAAGGCTGTGTAGCCAGCGTATGAAACATTTGGACCACAGCAGGAGAGCATACAGCGAGGGCCAAAAGAGTAAGCTTATGCTGAGCACATAAGACATAACAGGTCTGTAAAAGTAATGACTTCCAGCCTTCGAGAAATACTCTGTGGCATTCCAAATCAATATAGAAGCAGATCTTTTCCTGCCCTGACCTCTAAGATGTCATCTTCTAACACATGACCCAGAGGATTAGATGCGCCTTTTTTTTTGCGCCAACCCCCCCCCCCCCCCTTTTTATTATTATGAGAATGCAGAATTACTTTTTGGCCAGAAAGATGGGATGATTTAGGTGTGAATGAGCACAGCCTATTGAGAACTTTCAGCAGAAACAAAAGCATGAAGCAAATTTTACAGCAACAGCAGACAAAGGCTTTGCAGAAAGCATGCCTGTCATCCTTGAAGCTTTTAATGGCTGAACAAATGAGGTGCTGTGCCATCCTACACACCCCCCTCCCCAACTCATGATAAGTCACCATTTACTTAGACCCACATGTGCCCAAATATCTTCAACTAGGACTGCCCAGAAAATTGAAAATACCTGCATGGCCACTTTTCCTTGCTACCAAGAAGCCACAAAAGGTGAGGGAGGGAAAATAGTAGGAACCATGAACCAAGTCTTAAATAAAGGAAGAAAGAGAAATTGATTATGTTTGTACTTGTGATGAAGGAAGAACAAGAGCTAAAATTGCTTTTAGGTCTCAAGTAGTGCAAATGTCTGTCTTTCATTCATGTGTTGTGGCTTAGCATCCACAGGGCTTCTCAACCCTGGTGTTAGGCTCCCACCACAATGGGAAAGAACACCTCTCACCACCCTTCTCTAACTTACCTCTTGGGACTTCTGAAGGAGCATTTGAAAGCATCGATGCTTACAGCTAACACCCACATCCTCCATGCACATGTACCTAACTGAACAACCCCCCAAGCAGCAGCTCTCCTACAAGGTAAGCCCCGTTCCTGACTACCCTCACAGGATAAAGGTGGTAGTCTGCCATCTCTGAATGCTGAGGAACAGCATTATGTTCCAGAAAAATAGGAGCGAATTTAGTTCACACTTATTATCTCTTTGTCTATTTAGACAAATCCCTTCAGCACAGAGTCTTTTCTGTGTGATCACACTAGATGCTACACAATGAAGCCTGCTCTCAACTGGAACCCCTCAGAACTCCAGGACAAGTACAAGTGACAGAAGACCCACCACCTCTCTATTTTGCTCTTAAATAGCAAGAAGGTTGGATGAACTAGATGATCTTAAGGTCCTTTCCAACCCTAACTATTCTATGATTCGATGTTTTCAACTACAACATAGTACCTCACCCAGGATGAGACAAGGGAGAGATACAAGGAACAGCTTCAAGCTTTAAAAAAAAAGTTCTTGTGTAAAAGAACAATTATGTATCTCTGCCCATCTCACTGCTCAAGTAGCAGACCAAGATGAAAAGCAGCAGCACCCATTATCAATCGAAGCAGTCTGCTACGACCTGCTTACTTTGTTACCTCCAACACTATAAATAAATCGTATTACCTAAGTATTTCCTAAAGGAACAGTCTCTATGAAGAATTAAGCAAATGAAGCCAAAAGAATTCAGCTTTCCAATAGCCTTCTGACAGTGAAATTTATTATCAGGTTATTAATAGAACTAGCACCCCCTCTTCAAAGCTGTTTTCCCCACACACACTCTTCAGGAAGGAATCCATCATAATATTTAGTATACAGTAAATTTTCTTCTGCCTTTAAAGTAGTTTTGTAAATAAAAGCAAGCTTTGAGTGATCCACACACTTGTACCCCCATATATACCCATGTAATTTGTGCAACAATGCACTTAAATACCGAAACACCAGGATATACTCAAGTACACCAGCATATGATCTTGTTGCAGCTAATCTTCCTTTCATCCACATTAATTTTTTTCTAAGTTCAAGAAGTTTATAACCAAATAACAAGTTGAGAAAATAAAGTATGGAACATATACATCATGCTTTAAAATACCTGTGGCCTGCCCCAAAATAATCGAAATTTCTAAATATTATACCAATAAGCGAGTTGCATATGGCAACATTTAGTCTATGCATACACAGAAATCCTGTGATATAAGAGCTCTTGCACATGATCTCTGAAGTACCAACATGGCAGACATAAACTTCATTAAAAAAAAAAATTACAATGACATTAAATTAGAACAGATTGAGATAAGATTGATAAGAAGACAGAATTTTGATGGGTTTGAATTGAAAGAGACAATGTCAATACCCTGAAATGTTTTAGACAAGTAAAAATCCAGCTTTACTTTTCTACATACCAGCTATGCAACTGATTACATCTATCCTTGCTGCTAAACAAAAGAAAAAGCTGTTATTTTTATACATTTCAAGTCAGCTAAAACAAGCAAACAGCCTACTTAGTTCTCACATTTGAGAGAATCAGGAGCAAGTGTGAAATGGGGCAATGAACTCAAATTAAAAAATAGCATCTATGTTAACTGTTGAAAGAATTGAAAAGCAAAGGAGGTAAATTGAAAACCAGATGGATGATACTACACAAGAGAAATGCTACATAAAAGAAAAACTGTAACAATACCAGATTAAAAATTAAACTGTTTTACAGTTTCTAATATGCTGAATTAATTATTGTATATAGGAAGGAGGCAGCTCTTTTATTCAGTAAGAATAAAATCTTGTACATTACCTTTAGCATGCAATTCCAGTCTTATTTCAAGTAAACCAATGTATATGCTTTACAAAAAAGGTAACTGAAAAAAAATGCTAGTAGGCATCACAATAAAGGGATGCCAGTGCTACACATTCACTGGAAAACATCTAAATGCATCGCTCATTGCCACACACCATCAACTTGAATTACAGTTTTCTGTTTACCCTCTTTTATTGAAGGGTAAGCTGTAGCATAGGTGAAAAATAACTGGATATTGAGGACCATGAGGTTGAATCTACATGGGGATATAATGCATTCTGATGAGCATTACAGGGGTGAAAAGAAGTACAGCCCTTACAAGTGAAATATTGCCTCTCTCTGCTGTTAGAACTCTTTGGCAGAGTTAAGGAAACAGCAGATAAGGAAGAAGCAGTGAATGTAGGTTACATGTCCTACATCAGAGGCTGGTGGAAAAAAAAAAAAAGAAAAAACAAAACACAACCTTGGTAACCACAGAGTGAGTAGTAAAGTCCTGTCATGGCCTGAAAGCTGGCCAATAGGTAGGAAGCAAAGGAGTATTAATAAATGGCCAACTCTCAGCACAGAAAGAAATTAACAGCAGCGCACCCTGGGGAGCTGTGCTGAGACTTACACTGTTCCATGTATTTATTAATGACCTAGGGGAGATGGAAAAAATGCTGATGGCAGGAAATTATGTAGGTTAGCCAAGATGAAACAGCACGGTGAGAAGTTCCCAAGCAGTCTAACAAAACTAAGTTGGAGGTAAATTTTCCTGCATATTTAAATAAAGCACATGTACCTTTGTGAAGGACAAACTGCAGGTACATTCCTAGGCTTACAATTTATCTCTCAACAATCTGTTCACTACCAACTCTAGTGCAAGTCAGATGGTGAGTCTTCTCATTTTAATCTGTCTAAAGTGGAAGAAACCATTTATGTTAGTGAGAATTCTAATATAAAAATTCAACCAAAGGAGAATCAGATCTTCTAATACTTTCAAATGGAGCTAAACACAATAGAAGACTGAAACAGAAAAACACATGTATAATAGCACTACTAAGTAAATCAAAGGTTTGTTTTAATTCTAAAAGATTCAAACTTAGTGATTTATTCAAAAACAAAAAAAAAAAAAAAACCCAAAAAAACCAAAACAAAACAAAAAAAAAAAAACCCAAAAACAAAACACCAGTGAATTTTCACTGCCTTTCACTAGTTTTGACAAAAAGCTCAAGAGCTCAATGCTGCTATTGTAAGGATGGAATTGAGATAAAATTTTTATTTAAAACATGGCAGCTAGAACACCTTATGAAACAGAATAAATTCTTAACAGCCATTACAAGGTCTTTAGGAAGACTCATAAAGCACCTCTGCTGTTCCTCATATCAATAAATCATTGAAAAACAGGAGTAGGGGAAGAAAGGAGTAACAGTGAAAAGGAAATAAAGTTTGCTGGTTTTAATCCAATAGTAAAAATTAACACCAACTTTGAGCAGTTGCAGAACAACTTCATGAAATTTTGCAATCAGTCAATGAATTCCATGACAAAATTCAGTATTAGTAAATCCTAATATATCCTATAGATGCGTATATAGTTAAGCAGAACATATTCTGAGTATACCCACACAGAAAGTAATGATTTCGACCTAACTATTGCCCATGAAGAAAAAAAACCTCTGGAGTTATAAGATATTCTTATACTTGCATTTTAATATTCAAGTAGAATAGAAGGATATTTTCCCCCCCACAAAAAAATCATTACTTCATGCTATATATTGGTGCACCCAATCATTTATTTTAAGACTCCATGCTCAGTTTTGTTTTCCTTTTCTTAAAAAGGGAACTAGAAATCATACAGATAGGAAAAAGATTTACATATTCCATTCAAGGAGCAGCTAAATAGACTGAGATCTTTCCAACTGGAAAAAAAACCACAAAAAAGCCCCTGGACAGAGACGTGTAAATACTCAAAATGTATATAGGAAGTTAAATACAAAGTGAGGTTTTTGCTTTACACTATTTCTAACATACACTCTAACAGGTATTTAGTACACAGAACTAAAATGCAGATTTTTTGCTATTAAGGTTCCAGGGAAGCATCACTGTATTTTCCTCTGCTCTTGTATACACCTCTACTCACCTGCTGTTCACTCCTGTTAACAAAATAGTAAGCTAGATGGATAAGCAATTTGATCTGGTATGACCATTTGTACATTCTTATTAGGGAGAAAAAAGGTTATGGTCAAAGAACGCTGGGAAATTATTACAGAAATGACAGCTTGGGGGTTAGAATTTGTATGAGCTACATTAAAAAACGATAAAACTGACACATACAATAGCCTTTCTATTTTAATTGCTATAATATGAAAATCAGTGTCAGTGTGGGAAATGTTTAAAAGTCAAATGTTGATGATAATTATCATCACAGAACTTACTCTCCTTAACTTGAAAGGCTTATTAATAATTTTAAACGGAGCCATACAAAAGGTACCACAAACAACACCTTGAAGACACAGGCACTGTAGCAAAGGATGCACATCTAGAAATTTCGTATTAAAGAAAAGGTTCTTTTATACCTCAAGTTTGACTCTTCCGTGCCTTGCATCATGCAATCATTTATACCAACAGCAGAAGCGTCGGCAGAGAAGCCAACAGAGAAATTCTAAAGTACTGCCAAATTAGAATGTAGTGGTTTATACCTACTCTGCAATAGCCTGAATAGCTGCAGAGTAATTGAGCATTAAGACCTGAATTACTGTGAGAAAAAGGGAATGGAAAATGCCCAATTATTTAATGACCTTTTCTAACCCCACTCCACTGGAGAAATACATAAATAAATAAAACATTCAGAATGCAGCAGGAATAATGAAACAATGCTCTTACACAGAGCTAGTGGGGGAAGAGAGGTCTCTAATTTAGAAAGAAAAAAAAGACAGTTTTCCTAGTAGAAGCAAGAAAGTGGAGTAGGTGGAATTAACTCTTGGAAGATATTGACTCAAATAGTTTAGTAAGACTATAAAATATTAACAACATAGATAACAACACAGCCACAGTTGCAGTAAAATAAAATAAAATTACAAGGGCTATCAGTACTCAAGTTCCAAGGTTTTTTTAAAACCACCTCTAAGTAGTCTCATTTTATATTTAGCTCATAAAAACACGCATTTTCATACCAGTCTTTACATAGCTTTGCTCACTTTTAGAGGAAAAATATTTAAGTATTATTCCCGCAGAAATAGAATGTGAAATTTTTAAATGAGCTATTAAGATAGCTCTTACATCCAATGGCATCAGCATACTAGTTTTGAAATCAACATTAAAAAGTATTTTATTTTTCATAAAAATGTTCATGTAATAAAAAACAAAACCAAGTTCAGAGAGTCAAGGGTTCTAAGCAGAGGAGTCTAGCTCTGATTTTTTCTTTAATAGAGGAAAAATGAAGCTGTTTGGAAGCAAAGTAACATCAGGAAGGTATCTGTAAACCAGAGAGTGATGAAGGGGTGAAAAGCTCCATGCTGCTTTAAGAGGAGGAAAGCAGCGCTGTGATTAAAAACACCTGAAGAGACCTTATGTGTCATGACATTTTTCTGTATTACAGTTTTTCCTCTTGTTCGCTTAATAATACGGTATCTTGTAACTATAGTCACAGACAAGGTACATGCCAAATACATCAGCCAAAGCACTCTTTTTTAAAAAACAATCGGACAAAGTTTCCTGTTTAAGAGCGATATGGGGCTGTGATAGAATCACAGAAAGCTCAGCAGTAATCACAGCAAAGATAGTGGAAAAAACAATGCGCACAAAAATAAAATCCACATTCCCATACTACAAACCACAGACACATGCACTAAGAAGCTTTTACTCCTATAATTTTTCATTTATGTAGTAATTTTTCAACCTGATGAATAAACAAGATGATTCAAGATGAGATTTTTTTTCTCCATCCTCTTGGCATTCTACTTATTATAGTACTTCTCTAAATATTCAAATGGACCAACAAACTTTTAACACAATAATAATCACCCTCAGCCTGCTACATTCCAGATTGCTATTTGTAATTTTTAAAAATACTCAGCAAGAAAATAAGTTTTCTATCTCAGCTGACTGGATCTTTTGTCAATGTCTCAAACAATAAGACCCACAGCTCCCAATTAAAAAGGGACTGTGCACAGTCCTCTTGCTCACAAACTTCTCTCAAGAAAGCACTGAGGTCGCACTTACAACAGAGTAACTTACGCTTACCGGAAGTAAAACTTGCAACATTTTTCAAGTTTTTGTAGACTGTATTTCCTTCACCAAGTAAACTTTACACACCTGTAGATAATGCATGTAAAAACCCAGTTTCAGCTGGGTTTGAGTATTCTAGAATTATTCATTTGATTAATACCTAATGCAATCTTCAAGATAACAGAAATTAATTTATGTGTCTTTCCTAACTGAGAAGTAGCTTAGATTTTAAAAATGGATCTCAATTTATAATATACTAATAAGCAAACTGTATCACATCATTCCTAATAGTGATAATGAAAAATTAAATAAAGCATACACAAAAAAGAAAATAGAAGCAGTTTCTGACCAGCGCCATCACTGGCCTTCCTCAAACTATTATGAAATCATGACACAATGAAAAAAGCTAGAAAACTATAAACAGAAGATTTAGTTCATATGCTTTCCAAGCCACCCTAGCTATTTCAGGACATACTTCTAAAGACTATACTTCCTAGGATGGAAGTCCATCTTCCAACAAAGTATTTGACAATATATTTACAGAATAATCCAGTGGATTGGTGCAATATAACAACATTACAGTAATTATTCAGAAACAAAAAAATCTATTGGTAAGGTTCCTAGCTTCACCCACGTCCTCCATGACAAAGAAAGAACAGAAACAGATCATTCAACTGTAATTTATGCATTGTTTTTGGCTCTATTCATCCAACTGCTGCGAAATATTCAAGTTATTCTGTGAAGCCCTGACATCAAACGCCTATTAGTTCTCCTGTACTACTTTTAGCAGGAATGTCAAGGCAGCCCAGCACACAAAAAGTCTTACACTATTTGAATCTCCGATATAATAGTCTTTTATCTAGTGCTCTGTGTTTTCAATCAACAACAGCTGCATTTTAAAGAATTAAAACAGAATTTGACTACAGACAGGCAGGACACCAGCATACTTCTTTATGAATGTGTTATCTAGCTAGTTGGAGAGCATGCCAACACTACAGTGTTTGAGCACTTGGTATCTTAACCTCTTTGCTTAATAACTACATAATGCTTCTCATATGGTAAATGCTAAGTCCAGGCAGTTAGGGCAACTGGGAAAATGCATTGCATCATTCTGTTTGGGACCACCAATGCGGTCTTTGGACAAGATCCTGCTTTCAGGAGGACACGGCTGAAAACAGCTCTCTAATTAGCATCAGACAGGCATAAGCTTGAGCAAAAAGACCAGGGTCAACAGACTGAAGAGCGGGTCAAGCTACCAAAACTCTATGGGACAATACATAAGCTATAGGGCAGCAAAGCTTCTCATCTGTGTAGACAATAAGCTATGCTAAAATCTCTAAACACTCCTTCTCCCTCTCACTCCCTCCCCCTTCAGAAGCGGGGGGGGGGGGGTGTGTAACAAAATTAAATGGATCTGTTGTCAGTGTGACATGATCACTAATTAGCAGTTACAATTTTCTGAATAAACACAAATAAACAGAGGCCAAGTCTACATCACTTGTAGCCAAAAATGTTTATGCTCTATATAAGGGCCCAATTAGCCAAGCATTAAGAAAGTACAAACAGTCCCTCATGAAGTTTCACATCATTCAGAAGACAGAAAATATACAGAAACACTTCTGCAAGAGAATCAATTGTACCTATTCAGCCACTCTTGATTTATCTTATTACAAGGATTGATGTGTTAAAAAAAAACGGGGGGGGGGGGGGGGGGGGGGGGGGGGGGGGGGGGTAGAGGAAGGCAATAATTAAAGATGAGAAAGTTTGTTTCTCAAAAACAAAATTAGTATTGATTGCTGCTCCCAAATAAACACTCCACAACCCTGAAGGGATTCTCCAGTGAGGTAACACACTCCAAACTTCTAAACTTTCGATGTCTCCCTTTGAGAAATAAGCACTTGTCTGATCATTTTTGACACTGGATTTAAGTGAGTCATGCCCAGCGTGCCTATTTTCTTCCAATGGCTCTGAAGGGAGCCCAAAACGCTAGCTCAGATGGTAACATAGATATTGGACCACTGCTGCTGTTTGATTTCTCTTTTTCAAATTTCATCTAACAGTGGGATAAACACACTACTGTCTGTTTTTGTTAACCTGTTACAATCAGGGCATTATATAAACTACACATCTTCCTTAAACTTTGAGTTTGTCCTTTTTCAAAAAGGTCAAATTTCCCAGTGTAAAAAAAAAAAAAAAGAGAAAAAAAAGGGTTGCTTTCATCAGAGAATCAAATTTACCTGCAGTTGCTTTGCTCAGAAATGAGCTGTCAGCAGCCAGCGAGATCGTCACTTCTCATGGCTTCCCTGGCATCAAGGCAAACTACTCCAGGCCCAACAGGCCAAACCTCAATATAATGCACAGCACAGGCAAGAAATAGCAATGGGAAATGAGTGGATGCTGGGGAGATTTAGGGGGAAAAATCCAGGTATACACACAGGGGAAGAGAAGGGAGCTGAGGCTCCCTTCTCCAAGGGAGACCAAGGGAAGAGCTGGACCAGTGAAGGGCAGAGGAATGGACAGGAAAAAAAAAAAAGTGGATGGGAAACCAAATTACATCCAAAAGGGATTATAAATCCTGTCATACTCAGTGTTTTATATTGCTTATTGTAAAAACATATCAGAATAAAAATTATTAACCATGTGTTAACTGAAGAAAGAAAACACTTCCCAGGACTCAAATCTTCCTTATTAATTAAGGAACTCTGCTGAAATAAAATGACTAAATAGCAAGCCATCAAGGAATTATTTTATTTAACGAGCTATACATTGCATTGCTAACCCTGTAAGCCACACGTTTATAAAACAAATGGCAAAACATGGTTTTAGGTTGAAAGGAATTAAAAGGATGCTTTCAAAATTATTTCCACATTTTTGGAGGCTTCAGGAATTATTGCTCAGAATGTTTTTCAAAATATTCAAATGACTAAAAATGAGGAGGCTCCTGAAAATATAATGAGAACACAAGTAAGAGTAAGCAGGTGGTCACTGTTCCAAAGACAGTAGAAGGATACATATGAACAGGGCCAGAGCTGAGTGACCAAGAGGAAAAGGCCAAAACACTGAGATAACTCTAAAACTCTGAATTCACAAGGGGAGGCGGGAAATGGACTGAAACCTTGGGATGATGAAAGAAAGACTTGTTTTAAGAGACAAATCTGAAGTCATCATTCAAGCAAAATGAACATCAAAGAGGAATTTCAGACAAAGTCAATACAAGAGCTGACTAAATATTGTAGGCTTTAGACTACTTCAAAACCTAAAAATTTAGGGCAACAGATGTTCCAGAATAATACAGGTCAGGAACAGCAGTTCAGCATGTTAAAATAAATCAGTGCTTTTATATTTGAGTGTTGTTTACAGATAGATGAATTGGAAAGGGAATAACCTTGCCAAACAGAACAATGCAATGGGGCCTCTTCTAAAATAACACCTGTACATTAACTTTTTATTAACAGGCATATTTCATATATTACTTAACTGAACTACAATGAATGCTCAAGAGATCGTAACATTTAAATGCAGATCTACATTCCTATTGGTTCAAGTTAAAAATTTAAAAAATGCCTCATACTATGTCTAAGAGTGATTACTAATATAGTGCATTGAATCTTTCAGGAAATTTTCTCCCAAGACAAAGAAAAAAACCCAACTTACTCTCACGGTACTATATATGCCTAACACATGCCATATGTATAATATTTTAAACATACATTCAGTCCTCATTTCAGTCATAGATAAGAATGAAGAAAAAACATAAATGTCACTGATGGTTCAGATTTTGGAGCACATTCTTTTCCCTTGAAAAACAAAGTTTGTTTTTTTTAAATGAAATTTGTTTTTAATAGCTTCTCCTTAAGGAGCAGTTTTGAATGTAATGGGGCAAAAAGATGCGTTTTTCTGGTTGCTTATGTGCAACATCATACTATCCTGCTGTAAAGAATGAAGGAGAATTTAAACTTTAGTGAAAGCCCATCTAAGTCCCTTTCTCAAGGTCCACCATTAAAATCAAATACCAACTACTTTGAAGCTTCAGGAGAGAGTTATCTTCATGAATCTTTATACCAGAATGTTAAGCAAAGCTACGGTGGGAGAAAAGACAGAGAATGGACGTGGCAATTAATTGTAACATTATCTATAACAAGCAAGTAGCAAGTTGTGTTAAATATTCCAGTCAAAGACACTAAGGAATAAATATTATAACAGCAGAATATCCACTCCAGTTTTAGCAATTCATAGCACCTTTCAAAACAGCAGTTTGGGATACAACTGAAAAGGAAGACCATAGATTTTTAAATTAACTTCAGAAATAAGCTGGTCTATATAAAGGAAAACAATTTTTCTTCATTTTCTAATAGCTTTTTCTATTTTCTACCACTTGACACAAGAAGTGACCATCTTTAAGTATAAATCAGAAACCTATGAGCTTACCCTATTTTGTTGGTGAATTCAGTCACTTACACCACACCTCCATACATTACAGTACCTTCAAATTCTGATCTGCAGTTCCATCTTTAGAAGTTTTATGCATTTGGAGAAATTCTAACAAATGCATCACTTTGTGCTGAGCTAAAGTTTAACTACACAGCACCTGCACTTATCTATTAATTCCAAACTTCAGTATTTTATAAAAAAAGCATTTGTTGAAGAAACATTTTTGAGATAACATACTCAAGACATTAATGAAATCAATTTACTTGAGAGGGATTCACTTAGGACAGGCCTTTTCTGTAACTAAGGGTTTCCTCATCTAACCACACGAAACAAAATATAATCTTTCTGCTTTTTATGTTACATACAAAAACTTATTTGCAATATTATGACACAGTTTGCAAGCACACAGCTTGGACAAGAGTTGAGAATTTTGCTAAACCATCTTTGAATAATTCAGTTTTCATACACAAAAATCATAGGTAGCACCATACCCCAACTTCTCTAACAATAGCTTGATCCCATAAGGTCACTGCTCACTGGCTTCAGTGTAGAAAAGCTCTGAGGCACTAAGGAGTAAGTGGCCAAAATTATTCCACACCTGTAGAGTTACAGGATTCCTGCCTTTTTAAAGAATTGAAAAATATGGATTTATTCATCTCCTTTTCCTTCCCCCTTCCCAAACAAGACAGTCTAATCATGACCTGGCACATCACAACCAGCTGGAATATGATGCTATTCCCAGCACTGATCAATCAGGACCTTGAAGTTAGATGGATGCATTAAGGCCCAGAAGATTTTCAAGTGCAGGCTTCAGTTCTTACGGAGCTGGCAATGGTTTCGTTCCCCTCTATTGTTCAGTGATCCACAGAGAGTTCTTACAGATGCTGAACGTTATACTGCAGTGAAACCAAACCTTTAAAAGAGCAAAACCAGAACGTGATTGAATGAAGCTGCAAACCAGAGTGAAGACAGCCTTTAGCAAGATTCTCTAAAAAGGAAAAACAGGCTTAGTATTTTGCAATGACAGAAAACCCTCCAGAAGTTTGAGACTTTTCTTCCAAAAGACTTAAAGAATCTGGATAGAAGCCTGCTTTGCACAAGCAAGTGGAATATCAGAATACTGACTGCAGTACTTCTTCACCCCTCACCTGCCAGTTTGCTGGCTGCCAATATCATAAGTTCTTCTGAAACACATCTCTGCTTGCAAAAAACAATTGAAATGACCACTTACTGCAAGGATAGCCTGTCTTTCATATAAATGACATACTGTAATAGGTATCTCCACTGTCCTTTACACTATTTTACTAGTGTGTTGACATATTAAGGTAAGGGCGAAACAGATTCCCAGGTGCCATTTAGAACTTAGAATATTTTCTTGATTGCGCTTTTTAAGCTATCCTTAAGTGTCTTCATTAGGGCTCTCACGTTGCATGTCAGGTGCTTACAGATTTAACTCTGGAAGTCACCAGTGGAATTTTGCAGCTGAATTTACACATACTATGCAATAATTAATTCTTTTCTCCCTCATGCCAAGCAGAGTGTGAATTTGGTTCCTATACTACTATTATGACTGAGGGTCTGGCACAGATCAAGGCACAGCAAGGGCAGGTGCTGCGTAAGCATGAGAAAGCTTTGCCAATATGCCTCTCTCCTGATCTACAATCGTGGACCCATCGGTTCCAGCGCTGAGCCTCTGCAGAAGACAGGTTGCCAATGCTGTCACAATGTGTGATGTTTCTCTGATGCGGTCAAATGTCCCTGAGGGAACAGGACAAATCCCATGAACTCTCTCTCACTCGTGAGTCATGCCAGAATGCACATATAAAAAATAATAATTTAAAAGGCAGCTTTTCAATGTTAAAAACTACAATAACACGAATATTTCTTTTCCTTCTCCTCTGCACTGCTCCAGAAATTAGAGAGAAGCCAAACTGGAGGCAGCAGAAAGGAATTCCCTCTTCTCACACTTTTTCTTTGACTACCCAAACGGTTTCTAGCCAGTAAGTGTACAAGAACCTAAACTACATGTTGTCAAAAGTAAAAAATCTGCACTTCAAAGAGAACACAAGCCATTAATATAAAACAATAATAATACAGCACCTATGCTTCAGAGAAAAGATTACAGTCCAATCCCAGAGTCACATATGAGTACGGATATTAAAAACTGGTTTCTCAAATAATCACATGGGGAACAAGCAGGCACTCCAACCGCTGTCAGTATTTTGTACCTGTCCCTCCAAGAAGAGATTAGTGTTCCACAGAAAATGTTGCATCCCACTGTTTTCACCCACACCTGGGGAAACACACATTACTCCCTTCCTTTTCAATCCTGGCCCCACAAGGCTTTTTACTTTAAGCTACTGAGCAGTTCCAACATACTGTCTTAAGCGCTTCAGTTACTCAACAACTTCAGTTGGGTTTAAAGAGAAAATAAATATACGAGGCAAAACCTTTGCTGAGGCTCTTGAGAAAAGGAAATTCTGTTTCATCTTGAGGAGGAATTATGAAAATACAACAATTTTACTTTGTGTCTCAGATGCCAAGCTATACCAGGGAAACTCTGCTCAGCATGCTCATGAACAGATTAAATGACACTTTCTTCCCAATCTACTTCTTGCGTCTCCCTAGGTACATCAGTTTGAGCTCTCAGCTTAATGCAACAGACAGAAACACCACCAACCTTTCTTCATTACCATGAATCTTCAAGGTGGATTTCATAACACCACCTGTTCTGGCTTATATGAGAACAGCTTCCAAGAAAGCAAGAGACTTTGGGAACGACACTCGCCCTTGCTCAAATTCCAGCCTTTCCTCAAACGGGCAGGACAGGGCTGAGGCTGGCTATTGCAATGGCAGATCAATGGGATATGCTGTCACTACAAGTGTACTTTTTAATGGATATATTACATAGAGTAGAAAGTTTTTTAGCTCTCTGGGAGATCCATGCCTGAAACCTGGAAGTAGGGATCCAGAGCTGAAATACTGAAAACACATAGGGCCATTCTGGCAGGCTCTTCCATATCTGACAAAACTTTCCTTTCCAGTCTCTCTTAGGAGGCTCACACGCACCAACAGCATCTGAAGTTCACTTACACAGATAGTTGCAGGAGGAACACTCTCCCATTTTACTCAGACTCTGTCATCTTAGTGCAGTGAGAGAACTGGTCATTTTCAACTTTCCCTTCTCTAAGTGAAAGTGTAGCTTCAGCAAACTTCAGCAAACATTCTCTCCTTGCTCCCACAATAAAATGGCACACAATAGCAACGCTATATACAGGTTCAGTCATATGTTGCTTTTTATACTTAGAATCATCATACTTTCTACGGATCGATCCAATAGAGTAGAAAAATCAGTAAGCACTCGAGCATTCAAAAAAATCCTTACAAAGTTTTTCAGTATGTTAGAATCAATTTTCATTAGCTCATATTCCCCAGAATGCCACTTCTGACCAAAAAAATTAGAACATTAGTTGCTCGTGACATCACCAGGCAACTAAGATGTAGTAACTATCAAAACAGAATGATAAATGTCTTAGTACGTCATGAGACAGAGACATAATAAGACTACAGATGTTTTATTTCTGGAATATGGATTTCTTAATAAGCTTTAGAGTTTGGTTCATATTTTCCAAGCAAATTATTACCTTGTACATCACCTGAGCTAGGGAGAGCAAGCAAGCAAAAGGCAGCAAGGAAAACATCCAGTGATACTGTGAAAGTTGGCAATATTGTAGGTAACTTAATACAGCTAAAAGACTATTGACCGCACAGAACTAATATGTATGTGAAGTCCCACCGCTGTCAAACCTGGAAGTGCTGAAGTGCCAGAGGTGGAGCAAAAAGCAAGAACAAGCTATCAGTTGATTAAAAATTAAAGCCACCATTGTATTAGCTACTCTGGAGAGAACGCAGGGGCTCAACTTTTGAGAACAGTTTGAAAAGCACTTCCACTGCTAAAAATAAATAAATAAATAAATAAACAGTAGTTAGAATTTGGAAGCAGTTAATACCCCTCTGCAACTGATAGATGGCACGTCATCTGGGGGGAAAAAATATAGAAGTATTTAATTTGTATTAACATGTTTCTCTTAGTTGAGTTAAATTTTCCCTAAAGGTCTACACAGGAAAAATAGCACACAACATTCAGTTAATGAAGAGCACTCAAAATTAAGAGAGGCAAACAAGCTGGAGGTGAATCACAATTTGAGTGCTTCTCTCGAAAATGTTTCCGCTAATATCAGGTAAGTAGTTACACCTCACCTTTCTTCCATTCAGCAGGCACTATCAACAAGAATGCATCTACACCAGCAGCAGTGCTGCACAAGAAAGCAGAGTTGCCTGGACCTGTTCTCACAGTAACAGCACCAATGCAACGTGCCAGGATTTGTTCTCTGGGGTAATTGGTTTGAATCAGGCTCTGGTTAAAGTTGTAACAAATCTGTTGGCCGCTGCTCAGGCACTATAAAACATGTTCCACACCACAAAACCACCAAACATTTCTGCAAAAACCAACAGCGTACGAGACCCACCATACAAATCACATGGATGACAAATGTTAAGCCACTGGCACTCTGCTGGACACCAAGGTTATCAGTTATTTTGGGAGGGAAGGTGCAGTAAAAGCATATAAATAAGGAAAGAGATGAGGGATACTGATGATCATGATGTGTAATATTACCTTCAGTGGTTTCTACTTTATGTTACAAATTACCCTTACTCTTCAAGTATCCCTAGTAAATGAGACGGCTCCGCTTCAGGCGCACATACACACAATCCCCACATGCAAGAGTTCATAGCATATCACACTGCAAACATGCCTTGCAACACACTGAAGCCTTTCCAACAGCTTGTTAAATATTATGTAGTTCTGCCCACTTCACCCATATAGCTACTAAGAACAAAGTATGTCTGAATGTGCTGTGTTCCTATAGCTGTTCATGCAATAAATATACACGTCCAATCCATCTTAAGTGGAACCCCCCCCCAAAAAAAAAAACCAAACCACCACACACCACCAAACCCACTTTTAAATTAAAAAAGGACAATTTTGTATATTTTATTGGAAATACAACTTTACACGGTTCAAGAAGCAGAAACATTTCACTGCTTCCTAGAACTCAAGTTAAGCTACAGCTGGACTTTAAGTGGGGAATTTTATTAACTGGTCAATTAACACAATATTGTAAAATATCTATTTTTGAAGTACTTTATATACCATTAATGAAACAATTTATACACTGACAGCTACAGACAGCAACTGTTAGGTAGTTCTATGTCTTTATTTTGGCCCTAAGTTGTCTTGCTTTATTATGTATGATTATACATTCACTCCAACATGAAAAGATTACTGCCTAGGACCACAGAATACCATACTGGAGGAGGTATTTCCAGAGGTTCAGTAATGCCTTTCCTTTCCACAGTGCAAACACTGTATTTGTGCCACTCAGCTGCTTAATAGGAGAAATGGTACAGTTCATTTTTTCCAGAGTTCCAGGACTAAGAGTTGCGATGGACAAGTTGCTGAGCAGTGAGGGATTTTCCTTGGAGAGGCAACACAGCTCTGCTCTACCTCCACCCTACCTGCAAGGAAATGTTCTTCTCTATTTCTTTAAATGACATATGATTTTGCTTGTAGTTGGTGCAGCTTTCTCAACACATTCCTTTCTTAAAGAAACTGGCTTACAAAAGAACACCCATAAACAGAATTTAATTAACTTAGTTAACCAACTTGACTGCTCACACCCCTCTTTTCCTGAACTCATATTTTGCATCTTATGGCCCAAAGACATGCTGAACACAGTCTAGTCTTTCACTCATGTTTTTTCTTCTGGAAAATGCAGTATCCACTTTTGAAATCGCAGTATTTCCTTAAATTCACGAGGCCTGATTTTGATTAAGTAAAATCAGCCTCATGGTATGGGAGGTCTCTGGGGGGGAAGTAAATAGTTTCAATTCTTAGTCCTTGTAAATTCAATTCAGATTAGGTGAGTGTGATCACAAGGAAGCCTGAAAGGCAGACTGCAACCCTGAGAAGGAAAATTAATTGGCTAGTTCCTTTTGCATCCAGGTAGACCAGGTCCATAATAAAGCTGTAAGACAAGAAATATTTGCATGACCAGATTACAAGGCATATCCAGAATTCCCAAGATATTTTGACAAGCTGACTGTATCAAGGTAAGACATAAAGAGGTTTTGGGTTTGTTTTTTGCTAGGTTTGTTTTGTTGGGGGTTTTTTTTCTTGCAAGTAGGCAAGTAAGAATTTTATTTTCTTTCACTAAAATCCCAAACGTATTTGCAGCTGCTTACATTTCACTACATTATCCTCAAAGAAAAGAAAAACCTCCATACCAGTATCTTCAGTGTCAGGTCTTTTGATTTAACTGACAGTTCTTTTGCACACACGAAGAAGTTTTGATTCACATTGTTTATGCAAAGCAGTGCCTCTGGATAGCTGAATTTAGACTGAGGACATGAAGATGATAATTGCTTTTATGTTCATTGCTTCTTATTAATTTAGCAACAGCAAGGAGTGCAACATTTGCATTTGGTTTCAGATACTCTGTATACAGATCAAAAGCCATCCCTGTACCATGCAATATGCTTTGAAATTTCAGTATCAGTATAAATTGTATTTATTTCTCTAAACAAAAGAGACTGTGCCAAGTCATAGGGAATTCAACATGAGGCTTCAAAATTTTTATTTCTTCTACCATCAAAGTCATTGCCATAAACTTCTATTCCAGACATGACCAGCATTTTTAACGTTTATCTCCGCTTCCAGGTCTAACATTTCTTTTAACCTTGAGAGTTCTAATGAGGTTGTCCTGAGGAATTTACAGACCAAAGAAGAGCAAAGGAATGAGACCTGGTGAATACAGACAGGTCATAATTCCCACTAGCATCTGCCCTTTTGTTTGTTTTGCGGTTTTTTAACCAACAAATCAAAGTAAAAAGTTTACCACTCCTCTAGAAATACTGACAAGACACTGAAGCTACTTCTCTCTCTGCCCTACTCAAACTCAAGCCATGAGGAGGTAACAACATGAGTATTCCAGAGCCTTTCAGGCAGCCTGGCTCAACCTGGCCTGGAGAACATCCACCTCTCAGAAAGCCCATTCAGGGCTCATCCCTCTCTGCAAAGTGCACGTAATGAAGACTTAAATCCTTTGGACTTGCACCCAAGCTCTGCAGAGATCCTCCCAGACAATATGATATCACTCTTCATTTCATCCATCCTATTATCATAATTATACTGACTTATATTATATTATATTATGACTTACTGAATTATATTATCATAGACTCATACTGAATAGCGGTTGGGACTCACTCCAGGTCTTTACTGCAACAAGCTTAAACCTGGAATGAGTTACCTCCACTGGAGCAATCTTCTTCTGGAACTTGCTTGCTCCCTATGTTTACAGTACTTTACCATCAACTCTGATCCCTGCAAGGTTTTTTTCCTGAAGCACATTCAACATTTAACCCATTTTTTCTGATATTTAATGTAATTCATTAAGCCAATAGGCATTTAACCTGTTTCTCGGACTTCCACGAGAGTTTAATCTGTTGTAATAAAATATAATACAATGCAGGCTAGTATTTAATCATGACAAGCGGCAAAGAAGCGAGCACTCTTTTCTCTCTGTGAATGAGGTTACAAAAAAGCAAATTTAAAATTTTTGAAAAAACTGTACCATCCTCAGAGAAAAAACAGTCTGCAGCCTTTACAGACTGCACACTCACTGTATTATCTGTTCCCACCATACCTTTTTTTCCATTAGAATTCATTAAATATTCTTCTTTTAATACCTACTGTACACAAGCACCTCATTATAGCATGCAAATTCTTTGGTTGCCAACTTCATTAGCGTGGGTGAGCTGTTTTCCTCAGTTGATAAATGAAGAGTATTAAAATAATCCGTAAAACAGAGAGAAATAAGCAGGAATTAGAAACTAGACAATTTGATTCTCCTTTTGCAACACAAATTTAGCATCATCTCTCTCAGCCAATCTAGCTGCTGATAAAGCAGGTTTGTATACCTGGATACAGCAACAAAATTAAAATTGCTGCAAACACTACTTAGGTTTTAGTTGCCAAAAAGTCTTTGTAAAAGTACATATAGGGGACAAGGAATGTATGTGTGCCCATGCATGTGCACATACCTTTTAATTTGCACACTAATTTGAGAAAAAGAGGAGCATAAAGGTTTGCAAAGTTTCAAAAGGTTGTGCTTGAACCACATGCCTAAAATGCTTGTGCATGCATGCTCCACCTGTCTCTGCAGGAAGGACACTTTCCCAGCCTCTTACACCAGGACCCTAAAATCCTGTCAAAAGCCTGTTTACACAGTGCATATCAGAAGCTGACCAAGTTAAGTTCAAGACTCAAAAGTTCAGCATCTGCTAAGTGGATATTTGCATAATCAATTCTGATATTGTTTTGACAGAACTATTTTTCTCATCCTAAATGCAAAACTAAAACTGCCACATGATTTAATATAGACAGCTGATGGGAAGAAGAATATATTTTTAACTTGGACTATAACTCTTATATTTTTTTTAATTTAACAGATTTTGCTTTCATTCTCAGATATGACCGTTATCTTGGGGTGGAGGTTCTTTGGGAGGAGCGGGGGTAGGGGCTTACAAGCATGCTTGCAGATATTTCTTTACAACAGAAAGGAACAGTTTAATCTGTGGAGTCTTGGCATCAGCAGGCCAACAGCTGTAGAAAACTAATTTCATTTGAAACCCTATAGGCAAATATTCTTGCAGACTCCAAAAGCTACATCAATTTACACAAACTGTGAACAAGCTGTTGCAGACAAAGGAAACCTGCTTATACTCACAAAAGCTCAACGCATGTGATTCAAATCATGCGTCAAAGTGAAACAATCCAATTAATAATCCATCCAATATTTTCAGGAAAAGTTAGTATACCCAAACTTTTCAAGCAATTACTTAGCAAAGCTGTTTGTACAAATCATGCAAAACGAAGAGGAACTGCAGACAGCTCAGACCGCTGCTTAGTTCAAAACATTATTAGAATATATTACATGATAACAATTTTTTTTAAGATATCATTTTTTAAGAAGAATTGTAAGAATCAACAATTTGCTTCCATTTTTGGCATTAAAAAAAACAAACAAAAATACTACAGGTATACTACCACAGGAACCTGCTATAACAAGTCATAGCAAAGTCTGCTAGGTTGACCTGGAAGAAGAGCAGCCTTCAGTCCATCCATGGCTACCTACATTTTAGGAGATGCTGTCGTGGTTTGAGCCCAGCCGGTAACTCAGAACCACACAGCCGCTCGCTCACTTCCCCCCCGCTTCTTCCTCCCCCCGCTCCCGGAGGGATGGGGAGGAGAATGGGAAGAATGTAACTCCCACGGGTTGAGATAAGAGCAGTCCCGCAACTAAGGTATAACACAAAACCACTACTGCTACCACCAATGATAATAACGATTAGTGAAATAACAAGGGGAGAGGATACAATTGCTCACCACCCGCCGACCGATACCCAGCCCGACCCGAGCAGTGATCTGGGCCTTCCGGGTAACTCCCCCCGGTTTATATACTGGGCATGACGTGCTGTGGTATGGAATACCCCTTTGGCTAGTTTGGATCAGGTGTCCTGTCTCTGCTTCCTCCCGGCTTCTCCTCCTCCCTGGCAAAGCATGAGACTGAGAAAGTCCTTGGTTGGAATAAACATTACTTAGCAACAACTAAAAACATCGGTGTTATCAGCGTTGTTCCCAGGCTGAAAGTTAAAAAACACAGCACTGCACCAGCTACTAAGCAGGAGAAAAATGACTGCTATAGCTGAACCCAGGACAGATGCTTAAATAGATTCCATGACCTCTAGAAATTGGAGATTGGGCATTTGATTTTTTTAAGCATTGAGATTAGCTGTTAATCTGTTTACTTGAGCACATAAAACCGAAAAGTTACTGAATTAGTAAGTCAGCAAGTCTTGCACAGTTTCTACTACGTAAGTCAGTTATTTGGGAAGATAATTACCTCAATGAGTAACCAGATCACCACCATCTTACTGGGGAAAAAAAAAAAAAATTATGACATTTTGAGAGAATAGCAATTCTTTTAAATACTGTACATCACCTCTGACATAAAAATATCCTTGAGTATTCTTGAGGTGTCCCTGCCCATGGCAGGGGGGTTGGAACTAGATGATGTTCAGGTCCTTTCCAACCCTAACCATTCTATGATTGTGAGGTACATAAAAATGTATATTCCCAAATTTCAGAAGACAGAGCATATACTACGCAAATTATATGTTTGTGCCTGCAATTAAAAAAATCTTAAACTAAGATGGCAGGTCAAGTAGAGGAGAAAATGGAAGCATCTGTACGACAAGAACTGATTGTCAGGGTAGCAATGACAGCTTTGAATAACAGACCAATGCTTTGTGTACTTCTCCTCTGACAGACGAACAAGAGGTTTTAACTGAAAAGTGTCTAAATACAATACATACAATGTGTCTAAATACAATAGTTGATTACCTAACTAAATAATAATAGTTAATAAGAAAAATCTCCATTCATAACAGTAGCTTTTCGTTAAGGCAGATTTTCAAAACTGCCTAAGACTTGCCAAGCTTCAATACACTGAAGCTCAGCACATACTCTGAAATGTCTTAATCTTCAAGCACCTTCAAAAAAAAAAAAAAAAAAAGAGCTTTTTCTTAGCCCACTTATTCTGATTAAATACCTGGCAGTATAGAATATTAATTTATAAAATGCACAGCTTGAAATGGCCATTTTTATGGTCTATTGTGCTGTTATCTCATAGAACCTTGGATTCAACCAAAACCTGCACCAGCTATTGTCAGCTTTTGGTCAAATGCTTGTTTTATTGCTCACATAGAGAACACCAAGAACCAGTAGCCTTAGCTCACTATGGATATCAGATGGCAACATTAAATACTTCTAATATTTGTTTTCTGCAGTCATTCCACTCGTGTTTTTTACTGGATTTATGTGACAGAGTCATTCACAAATCTTGATGTGTATCAGTGACCGTATTGACACGCACTAACAATCACAATGGCATTACATTTTACACGAAAGGAGGCATTGGAAGTCAAAACTCCAGAACAGGTATTTCCACACAAGTACAAAGATTATTCAATCTTGGCCCTGAGTGGAGTTAAACATTCTGGTTCTGTACAGTAACAGGAAAAGGCTGATAGAGTACAAGAACTCTCAATTATTTTCATCTATATTTCATTTTATCAAATTATGTATGCTACTAGACCTCCCCATTCTGATGTTAAAGAGGAAAAGATAAAAAATAACCAACCTCTAATCACTCTTCCTTCTGTCCATGCTGAGAGCAAATCTGCAAAATTATAATATGCCAGGAATAGTTTAGGCCAGGAACAGTAAGGTGCAACACTCACAGAACTCAGTGACAGCAGTGTCATTCACCAGGAGGCAGACAATAACCTGGTGCTATGAATACAAACTATCCACTTTTCTGCCATCTGTCAATGTTTCATTTTTACCATTTGCTTTGTCTGACAGCTGACCTTGAGGCACAGACTGTTTCTATGCCACATTAGAACCTCACAGTATAAATCAGTCATGGACTAAAAGTTACTGTTGACTAAAAAAGTAAAATCCATAACTAAAGCATCCTGAAGTACTCGTCAAGTTGCTGTAGCCAGTAGCCATGCATCGATTCATCCAACTAAGCCACAAAGCGAGAGGGAAACCTGACAGCAGCTACTTACTCATTGCCATGGGGGAGAAAAAAAAAAAATAAATAAAATTAAATCACTGGATGAATTTAAGCACATTTTCTTAATTAAGAATTAAAAATGGGAACTCATTTTAGAACTTAATATTTTAAAGTGTTACTCAGAAACCTTAAACTATTTTAATTATATTTTCCAATGTTCCTGGTGTCCAAAGACTGAGATATAAATTATGTGGTAGACTGTTTAGGACAGCAAAACAGTCAAAAAGCCTTCAGTAACACTGCTGATATTGAAAATTATACTTAATAGTTGAATGGCATCTTACCCAGTCCTGTCAGCAAACCACACAGTAAGTGGTAACAACCCATTCCATCAATCTGACTTAGAAGAGTTCTTTGCTCCTGTTTGTTATCATGAAATCTCCAAAATTAAGTCAATTATACAAGAGTTTTGCAATAGTGCATTTTTTAGAAGAATGAAATGTTTCCTATGCTTGTTTTCATCTGGGTCACTAAAGAATTTTCTACACCCAGACTATGGTTACCAGGCTTTATCCTCTCATTTTCTAAGTGCTACCCTTCAGAGAGCCACAGCTTCCAAGGCAAATACTTCTACACCACACTTTAAAGCAAAGCTTCTAAACTAGCTCTGAGCAGGCATCCTCCACAATGAGAAACATCAATGACACCAGTCAAAGATCACTGAAGAGGCAGCTCTAATTAGGCCAACAAAACATCATGGAAAACAATGGAAAAAGATAACCAGGAATTTCTGCCTAGTCTTGAAGCAACCACATACTTAAACATACCCACAGAATTCTGCAAATACAGTCTACACCCCACTCCTTCAGTTTTATGAGGGTAATAAGGGTAGACATTCGCAAACCCAAAGACCCTGACCACTCTCTGTAAGTGCTTGACTGATTCAGCCTCATCTACCCAAAGTGTCTTTATACCCTCCTAATGAGAGGGTATAGACATAACATCTATTTTCTGTGGTTCTTGTTGTCACAGAACTCATGTTAAGGTTACAAGAGTAAATGACAAAGCAACTTGAAACCAGGAAGTTCCAGCAACTTCCAAAGCCAGCAAGCACCATGAGTGCTGCAGGCAGAGTTGTTCTAAAACAAATCACTACTGAACAGAAAAGCTCTCCAGCAGCTAAGCTCCCTCTAAACATACCAGCTAGAGTCATCAGCTGTGAAGAGTTGTATTTGCTTTTTCTTTTTTTCATTTGTTTAAACAAATAGTAGAAGCTCAGAAAGGAAATGATCAAATTGTAATTCCATTCTAATTTGAAGGCTTTCAGTGCTACAGATAGACTGAAAAAAGAGAGTGCAAGAATAAAAAGTTTATTCACTCTACAAAAAAGGTTTTTTGCTAAAAAGTTTTTATACCAAAAGTGTTGTTCTGTTCCTATCAAGTGAAGTGTCACTGACATCCAAACTTAGTGACCTAGGAAGTGCCAAAGATATTTTCAGGACATTAGACAAAACTTGTCTAAATGATCTCACAAATACCCAAGAAACCTATTCTTAAGTCTTTGCTTTTTCTTTTCTGTTTACATAAATCTTTTCAGAGATTGGTTGCTATTAGCTATCTTGAATTCCTTTCTTGGTATATGTATTTTAATGAAATATTTTTCATTCCATTCTGTACTAAATCAAAATCCTACAGTTGGAATCATTGAGCAACTGTAAGTTCCTTGACCAGCCAAAAGAGATTAAGAACTTGCTCTGAACAACTAGCACTGACTTGCAACTACTGCAACGCAACCATTTTCACCATTTCAACAAGGATCAGTGGAAAGATGCTTTAAATGTAGACAGTCTTTATTGTATTTTGGTTTGTTCTTCCCAGTGATCTAGCTTGGAGATTAACAATACCATTTATGTTTACCACCAAGAAGCCAAATGTCTTAAGTGATTAGAAGTACTTCATAATGTGATTAGCTTCTAATAGTATACAGCGGACTTTAAAGGAACTTCAGAATACAATTTGACATTGAATTCTATGAAAGGCCAAAATTTAAAGGATTACATCATCTTTACACCTTAGTTTCCTAAGTACACAAAAAACTTTGTTAAAAATTCTGATCCTGCACCACAGGTATCTGGAATGCAATTTGGCTACTGAGAGCTTCCACTTCAGGACTGAATTGCAAAGAATCAGAAGCATTTTGATCCACAATGAATAGAGATGAAAAGGTATTGCTCTGAGGTAAAAGGAGTTCTAATGCCAAGAAAAAATCCGAAATATTTATGTTAAATCCTTTGTTACTGTAGGCACTTGTATACACTAGCTATCCTACACAACCAAGACTTCAGCACGTGCATGTTTTGTTATTTAGGATTAAACTAAGAATAGATTTTCAAGATAAGAAATGCCAAAGCTAAGATTTGTACTTGCTAAAATGCCACAGCAAAAATAGCAGTCCATCCTCACTTCTCCAACGAGGAGCTTTGCAAAAACACTTTTGAACTGAATTCTTTAACTGTTATCCTGTCTACCGTTAGAATCATAGAATCGTAAGGGTTGGAAAGGACCTTAAGATCATCTAGTTCCAACCCCCCTGCCATGGGCAGGGACACCTTGCCCTAAACCATGTGGCTCAAGGCTCTGTCCAACCTGGCCTTGAACACCGCCAGGGATGGAGCATCCACAACCTCCCTGGGCAACCCATTCCAGTGCTTCACCACCCTCACTGTAAAGAACTTCTTCCTTATATCTAATCTAAACTTCCTCTGTTTAAGTTTGAACCCATTACCCCTTGTCCTACCACTACAGTCCCTAAGGAAGAGTCCCTCCCCAGCATCCTTGTAGACCCCCTTCAGATACTGGAAGGCTGCTATGAGGTCACCACGCAGCCTTCTCTTCTCCAGGCTGAACAGCCCCAACTTTCTCAGCCTGTCTTCATATGGGAGGTGCTCCAGCCCTCTTATCATCCTCGTGGCCCTCCTCTGGACTCGCTCCAACAGCTCCATGTCCTTTTTATGTTGAGGACACCAGAACTGTACACAGTACTCCAAGTGGGGTCTCACAAGAGCAGAGTAGAGGGGCAGGATCACCTCCTTTGACCTGCTGGTCACACTTCTTTTGATGCAGCCCAGGATACGGTTGGCTTTCTGGGCTGCAAGCGCACACTGCCAGCTCATGTTAAGCTTTTCGTCAGCCAACACCCCCAAGTCCTTTTCTGCAGGGCTGCTCTGAATCTCTTCTCTGCCCAGCCTGTAGCAGTGCCTGGGGTTGCCCCGACCCAGGTGTAGGACCTTGCACTTGGCTTGGTTAAACTTCATAAGGTTGGCATCGGCCCACCTCACAAGCGTGTCAAGGTCCCTCTGGATGGCATCCCTTCCCTCCAGCGTATCAACCGAACCACACAGCTTGGTGTTGTTGGCAAACTTGCTGAGGGCGCACTCAATCCCACTGTCCATGTCACCGACAAAGATGTTGAACAGGACCGGTCCCAACACCGATCCCTGAGGGACACCGCTCGTTACAGGTTTCCAACTGGACATCGAGCCATTTACCACAACTCTTTGCGTGCGGCCATCGAGCCAGTTTTTTTATCCACCGAGTGGTCCATCTATCAAATTGATGTCTCTCCAATTTAGAGACAAGGATGTCATGTGGGACAGTGTCGAATGCTTTGCACAAGTCCAGGTAGATGACATCAACTGCTCTGCCCCTGTCCATCAGTTCCGTGGCTCCATCATAGAAGGCCACCAAATTGGTCAGGCAGGATTTCCCCTTAGTGAAGCCATGTTGGCTGTCACCAACCACCTCGTTGTTTTTCATGTGCCTTAGCATGCTTTCCAGGAGAAACTGTTCCAAGATTTTGCCAGGCACAGAGGTGAGACTGACTGGTCTCTAGTTCCCCGGGTCTTCCACCTTCCCCTTCTTGAAAATGGGGGTTATATTACCCTTCTTCCAGTCATTGGGAACTTCACCTGACTGCCAGGATTTTTCGAATATGATGGACAGTGGCTTAGCAACTTCATTCGCCAGCTCCTTCAGGACCCGTGGATGGATTTCATCAGGTCCCATGGACTTGTGCACGTTCAGGTTCTTAAGATGGTCTCGAACCTGATCCTCTCCTACAGTGGGCCTAAGGTCTTCGTTCTCACAGTCCCTGCATTTGCTTTCCAAGACTTGGGTTGTGTGGGCAGAGCATTTGCTGGTGAAGACTGAGGCAAAGAAGTCATTAAGAACCTCAGCCTTCTCCAAATCCATGGTAGCCAGTTCTCCTGATAGCTTCTGGAGAGGGCCTACATTACCGTTACTCTGGAAATATTTATTACAAAAATTCCAGGCTGCATGATTGAATTTTTCTGAGTCAATTTTTCCTCCCTCCTCTACATCCTGAAGGATACCTCTCTCATCTAAAAGTTATTCTGGTCTCTTCCTATCCTAAGGCCCAGCTATAGGAAACTCACTTCCTTCCCACACTGGTTATTTTTCTTCATAATAGATGCAAAGACTGATCTCTGATAAGACACTTAGTCATTGGGAATGGAAGGAGGGCGGAGAGAAGCAGAGTCCCTTTAGGACACTTTGAGAGATTGAAGGAAAATGCTGATTCAGGCCAGCCCAGCTGTCAAACAACCTTATGTACAGGAAGCTTAACATTAATAACATCATCTCATTGCTACTCATTACAACCCTACACAGTCTTTTATAAGAGAAAGAAAATACCTGTTACATTCAGTTATAATCATGGAAAATACTCAAAAATCATCAATTCCATTGGCCATCATTAATTATTTTATCACCTTGGTATTTCCTTTGTATTTCACCAAGCCCCCTCCTAAGTGAGGCAACATCTCTGGAATCATTCACAGCACTTAGAGCTGTGAATATATTCACTATAGCTGAAAAATGCACATTTGCACAGGTTTCTTAAGAGTAGCTGAAAAATGCACTTTTGCACAGGTTTCTTAAGAGCCATCAATTAAATGTGAACACCACCATAGATTTGTTGCACCCAATATCATTGGCCAGTGTATGACTGATACAAAATGTCAAAGAGGAAGCATTGCTCTGTGGGGCAGTTTGTCATGCTGCATGAAGCCCCAGGACGTCTGCTCAATGTAATTGTCACTTTTCCCTCTGCCAGGGGTAGGAGGAAAGAGCTATAAACAGAGGATAGAAAATGCAGCCTGACATCACAGCCAGCTATTGCCTGTGCTGTACCTACACACAATAACTCCAGTCAGCTACAAGCACCTTGGAAATTCTACATAAAAAGCGACTGGCCTTTCTGCCCCTGTGCATACTATTTGTAAGTAATTCATTACATCCCAAATGTTTCTGCACAATGGCTACACACTCCTGTTCTGCAAGGTTACAGCAGAACATGTAATCGGTTTTAAGCTTTCAAGAGAGGAAGCAGTTTTATTTAAAGATGAAGAGCTCTATATATGGTTAAAGAAGACTCACTCTGACTGCATCTTTGAACTTATTTTGACAGTTTTGCACCATCTCCGAAGAATGAAAACATTACTCCCATTTTACAGATGAGGCTGGAATGAAGCCAAATTTGCCATCCATTTATATTACAGGATATAATGAAACCTATTTAACCTCAGGGCTAAACAACAGCAACACATATTGAAAAGTAACATTACCACTATTTCAGTTTCAGATGGAAGACAAAAATACTGTTCACCACCTTTTCTTGGGGAGAATTCTGAACACGACAGTATCAAGAACAAGTGAACTAAACCTAGCTTCTCAATAACCTAAAATTAGCTACAAGTTGTGTCAACACTCAGAAACTTCTTACTACTGTTTCCAATGTCAGCATGTAGGAAAGGAAGTTTTGCTTAAGATCTGCTCTTGTACTGTCAACATTTCAAATATGTTCAAGGTTTCACTAAGCTGTTTATGATAAACCAGCATGGCAGTCCATTTCAGTTTTACCCTTCTCTGCAAAAGGAAGTCACAGTATCCTTGGCTACAACCTTCACTCCTGCAGACAACGAAGACTTCCTACAACAGATCTTATCTAGCCTTCTTTGATGTAGCCAGAAGAAATACATCATTAGATGATGCACAGCATTTCTTGTTTCTACTAATCCAAGGTTACATAGTCCACAGCTTAAGGGATCAAAGAGATGAAAAGGTTAATAATAAGGAAAAAACCTGTTAAGTTTCTAAAACTGTTGTCTATAGCCCTTTCAAATTATTATATGCTACTGCATCAAGGCTATTGTCCAGACTTACAGACCAAAATGAAAAATCCAGATTTTTTTTATTTCCTCTTGCCTTGTACATACAGCAAACAGCCACAAAGAACAGGGTAATTATGATGTGTGCGTGTGTTAATATGCGAATTCAAAATGATTATAATGAAAGCTATTGAAAATCCTTGTATATTATTATCAGCTTAGGACAAAAAGCTCAGCAGTACTTATTAGGCGGTAAAATAGGAGACCAGCAAAGATGATCAATACAAATCATCTCAAAACCACTACTCTGCATCTGGTGCCATCATTTTAGCCATTATGGGATAAAAATGCTTTTCGAATAAGCTAACATTTCCAGCAGATTGCACCTTTCTCAGCTGACCTTCAGCTATAGCATTATCCCCACTCCCATCACCACTGCATACAGAAAGGGACTAACGGTGGAGCTAGAGACAAATCTCACAG
Source organism: Strigops habroptila (assembly GCF_004027225.2). Lineage (NCBI taxonomy): Eukaryota > Metazoa > Chordata > Aves > Psittaciformes > Psittacidae > Strigops > Strigops habroptila. The sequence goes on along the minus strand of NC_044279.2, from coordinate 43,413,157 downwards.
CACCAAAGCTGACCCCTAAAGCCAGAATCAAGGCCAACGAATTTAACTTCAACCCCACAGACACCTGAAAAGGCCAATATCTACCCTGTTTCTGCCTCAACCATTTCTTGCTACAGAATAGCATCTACTTGATTTCACTTGTAAAAGACATACATTGAAGCATCTGAAATATGTAATTGTAGTTGTGCTAATTCCCATTCTGCTATGAAGCTATATACTGGAAAAATACAGCTATTACTAATGCATTAAATTGGTTATATGCTTTAAACCCTAAATTGCACTGCTTCTAAGCTTGTGGTCTGATCTGCCCCTGGAAATGCAGTTTCAATTTTCTCCACAAGAAAAATAAAATAGTAGCATTAATGCATTTCAAAAGCAGATAAAACAAAACAGAACTCCATTCCTAATTATATTAAGAAGAAATAGAAAGGACAGATTGTCTGAGACAAAAGAAACACTATGTGAGATCTTGTTAGAGCAATTCGGTGGGAAATGACTGGCCTGTCCTCACTGAGCAGGACCAGCGGGCAAAATGTGCTGCTGAAAACAGCCCACAATATACAGGCATAGCTGGGAGGAGCGTGACCACATGCATCAACATATAGCCAAACCCCCTTTCCTATACACTCTTCTCAACAGACATGTGAACCCTCAGGACATGCACAATATGACTACTCAGAGGTTTGGTGTCAGGCTTTTGCTTGGGGTTTCTAGAAGGCTTGGTGGTATTTGTTTGAGGTTTTGGTTTGTTGGTTTTTGGGGGGGTTGGGGTTTTTTTCCCCAATAAAGTGCTATAGCTGAAGAGTATATATGGCAACAGTTTGACTAGCAAGAAATGAGATGAGGCTTTACAATATTGACCAGTGTTCTCTATCCGTGTCAAGACAGGAGTGATTCTATCATTACATTTCCAAGTACACACTGATGCTTTAAAGGCGTATCTAATAGTCCATGTAAAAGCTAGCACAGTGAGGAGTGCTGTTTGCACCAGCTCCCCCAGATTCAGCCACTGAAGAACACAAGGTGCAAAGGGAATATGGAGGAAACAAAAGCCAGTGAACACTTGCTTCTGAGGAACTATTTCTCACCATACATGCCTCCTTATTCCCACCACTCGTGGAAATTGCATGTAATAAGGAAAGGATGTTTTGAGCAATAGTTTGAGCTATGTATATAGTCTCTGATCAGCATTTCAGAGAAAAAGAATGATTCAGACCCAGGAGAAGTATAAAGAAGGTGGAAGATGGAACTGAAAGGACATAAGCACAGGTTTGGGTCAGTCAGAGAGACCAACAGGGTTGTCAGGTAAGAGACAAAGAGAATATTGGGGAGTAGAGGCGATACTAAAATAATGCATGAGCATTTTTTTTCCTCCAGTTCTATCCCTCCCTCCTCTCCACAGACCCCCAAAAAAGTCCCACTTCTTTCCTTAATATTTTGTAGTCTTGCCAGGGAGTTCTGTAAAAAGGTAATATTTGGGACAAATGAAATCAATCCCAGTTACAAGCAGTTGAGCTGATGATCAGCTCTAGCAGTTTTCAAAGGTGATGTACTGCTGAACAAGTGCTGATCAAGGACAATTCCCAGTTTTGTTTCCCTACATTTAGTTCACAGTCAACAGTCATCCCAGGGAGCGCGAGCGACCAGGAGCGCGGCGAACAGGGCGGGCAAACAGGGTGTGGCACGGCAGTTGGCGCAGGCAGGGCGAGCGGGCAGCGAGCGGGATGGTGAGCACGCGCCTCAGGACCAGGGCCCGCTCTGGGAGCTCTGCCCCTGCGGTGGCCAGCGTAGGCACCCAGACAGAGCCGATGAGAGGGGAGGCTGCGGCGCAGACCTCGGAGTGTAGGAAGTGCCTCGACTGGTCTCGTGAGGCGGGGGTGCGCGATGGACAGGGCTGCACTCGGTGCGCTCTGGTGGAGGTCCTCCTGCAGCAGGTGGCTGAGCTGCGGGAGGCTGTTGGAGAGCTAAAAGATGCCAGGGAAGCTGAGAGGAAGCTGGGCTGCTTGCTCCAGGCTCAAACTGCGCAGGGGCTGCAAACGTCCAGCATTGCTCGTATAGGAAAGAAGGAGGGCAGCAACCCAGGAAGCTGGGAATTAGTCACGGGAAAAACGAACAAAAAAAGGAGGAAGAGGACAATTAACGACAAGGAGCTTCCTCCTAAATCTGATGTCCCCACCCAGAACCGCTTCGCGGTTCTGCAGGAGGCTAATGAGAAAGCACCCACCACACCTAATGAGCACCCTGCTGATGCACCAGTAAAGAGGATCACTACTGGTGCCTCCAGGAAAAAGAGGAGGGTCATAGTAGTAGGGGACTCTACTTTGAAAGGCACAGAGGCGCTCATCTGCCGGCCTGATCCAGTCTCGAGGGAGGTGTGTTGCCTGCCGGGGGCTCGGATCAGGGATGTTGCTGAGAGGCTGCCTGCTCTAGTAAGTCCTGCTGACTATTACCCCCTTCTAGTCGTCCATGTGGGTGCTAGAGATATAGACAGCAGTTGCCTGGAGGACATTAAGAAGGACTACAGAGCCCTGGGAGAGGTGGTTAAGGGCTCTGGAGCTCAGATAGTTTTTTCATCGATTCTCCAGGGCAAAGGGGAGGACCTTAAAAAAGCTAGGCGTGTCTGGCAGGTTAATAAATGGTTAGAAAGCTGGTGCCATAGTCAGGGGTTTGGCTATTTAGAACATGGGGCTCCATTTGGGAGGCCAGATCTACTGGAGGCTGGTGGAGCTGGTCTGACAAAGAAGGGGAAGAGCTGTTTTGGTAGGAGGCTTGCCAGGCTGGTCAGGAAAGCTTTAAACTAGATGTGTTGGGGGAGGGGAGCATTGATCCATCCCAACATTCCTGGTCAGTTGCCAGCACCTGTAATAAGTGCTTGGAGAGATGTAGAGATGTTCCAGCTGCCCCAGCCATTGAGTCGGCTTCATTTGGAGCTCGGCTAAGGTGCCTCTATACAAACGCCCGTAGTATGGGGAACAAGCAAGAGGAATTAGAGATGTGTGCAAGGTTACGGGAATATGATGTCATTGGTATCACAGAAACATGGTGGGATGGCTCCTATGACTGGAATGTCGGAATGGAAGGTTACAGGCTGTTTAGAAAAGACAGGCCAGGCAGACGGGGAGGGGGCGTTGCTAACTATGTCAGTGATAGGCTAGAGAGTATGGAACTCTGTCTGGGGACGGGTGATGAGGTAACAGAGTGTTTGTGGGTCAGGATCAAAGGGAAAACAGCAACGGGGGACATTACGGTGGGGATCTGTTACAGGCCGCCTGATCAAGAGGACTCTGTGGATGAAGCGCTCTACAGACAGATAGGAGCAGCCTCACGCTCGCAGGCCCTGGTCCTCATGGGGGACTTCAACCATCCTGACATCTGTTGGAGGGACGGTACGGCCCGGCACAAGCAATCCAGGAGGTTCCTTAATTGTGTGGAAGACAACTTCCTCTTTCAAGCAGTAGAGGAGCCGACGAGGAGAGGTGCCATGCTGGACCTTGTGCTCACCAACAGGGAGGGACTGGTTGGAAATGTAACGCTCCAGGGCAGCCTTGGCTCTAGTGATCACGAGATGGTTGAGTTTGAGATCCTCAGGACGGTGAGAAGAGCATGCAGCAAGCTCACTGCCCTGGACTTCAAGAAAGCAGACTTTGACCTCTTCAGGAACCTCCTTAGTAAGGTTTCATGGGATACAGTCCTAGAGGGCAGGGGGGCCCAAGACTGCTGGCTGATATTCAAGGATCACCTGCTACGTGCTCAAGAGTGTTGCATCCCGACTAGAAGAAAGTGCAGCAGGAGGGCCAGGAGACCTCCATGGATGGACAAGGAGCTGCTGAGGAAACTTAGAGGGAAAAAAGAAGCTTATAGAAGGTGGAAGCGAGGACAGGCGGCCTGGGAAGAATGTAGGAGCATTGCCCGAGAAGCTAGGGACCAGGTTAGGAAAGCTAAGGCCCAGCTAGAATTAAGTTTGGCAAGGGATGTAAAAGATAACAGGAAAGGATTCTATAGATACGTAGCAAATAAAAGACAGACTAGGGACAATGTAGGCCCTCTCCAGAAGCTATCAGGAGAACTGGCTACCATGGATTTGGAGAAGGCTGAGGTTCTTAATGACTTCTTTGCCTCAGTCTTCACCAGCAAATGCTCTGACCACACAACCCAAGTCTTGGAAAGCAAATGCAGGGACTGTGAGAACGAAGACCTTAGGCCCACTGTAGGAGAGGATCAGGTTCGAGACCATCTTAAGAACCTGAACGTGCACAAGTCCATGGGACCTGATGAAATCCATCCACGGGTCCTGAAGGAGCTGGCGAATGAAGTTGCTAAGCCACTGTCCATCATATTCGAAAAATCCTGGCAGTCAGGTGAAGTTCCCAATGACTGGAAGAAGGGTAATATAACCCCCATTTTCAAGAAGGGGAAGGTGGAAGACCCGGGGAACTAGAGACCAGTCAGTCTCACCTCTGTGCCTGGCAAAATCTTGGAACAGTTTCTCCTGGAAAACATGCTAAGGCACATGAAAAACAACGAGGTGGTTGGTGACAGCCAACATGGCTTCACTAAGGGGAAATCCTGCCTGACCAATTTGGTGGCCTTCTATGATGGAGCCACGGAACTGATGGACAGCGGCAGAGCAGTCGATGTCATCTACCTGGACTTGTGCAAAGCTTTCGACACTGTCCCACATGACATCCTTGTCTCTAAATTGGAGAGACATCAATTTGATAGATGGACCACTCGGTGGATAAAAAACTGGCTCGATGGCCGCACGCAAAGAGTTGTGGTAAATGGCTCGATGTCCAGTTGGAAACCTGTAACGAGTGGTGTCCCTCAGGGATCGGTGTTGGGACCGGTCCTGTTCAACATCTTTGTCGGTGACATGGACAGTGGGATTGAGTGCGCCCTCAGCAAGTTTGCCGATGACACCAAGCTGTGTGGTTCGGTTGATACGCTGGAGGGAAGGGATGCCATCCAGAGGGACCTTGACACGCTTGTGAGGTGGGCCGATGCCAACCTTATGAAGTTTAACCAAGCCAAGTGCAAGGTCCTACACCTGGGTCGGGGCAACCCCAGGCACTGCTACAGGCTGGGCAGAGAAGAGATTCAGAGCAGCCCTTCAGAAAAGGACTTGGGGGTGTTGGTTGACGAAAAGCTTAACATGAGCCGGCAGTGTGCACTTGCAGCCCAGAAAGCCAACCATATCCTGGGCTGCATCAAAAGAAGCGTGACCAGCAGGTCGAAGGAGGTGATCCTGCCCCTCTACTCTGCTCTTGTGAGACCCCACTTGGAGTACTGCGTACAGTTCTGGTGTCCTCAACATAAAAAGGACATGGAGCTGTTGGAGCGAGTCCAGAGGAGGGCCACGAGGATGATAAGAGGGCTGGAGCACCTCCCATATGAAGACAGGCTGAGGAAGTTGGGGCTATTCAGCCTGGAGAAGAGAAGGCTGCGTGGTGACCTCATAGCAGCCTTCCAGTATCTGAAGGGGGTCTACAAGGATGCTGGGGAGGGACTCTTCCTTAGGGACTGTAGTGGTAGGACAAGGGGTAATGGGTTCAAACTTAAACAGAGGAAGTTTAGATTAGATATAAGGAAGAAGTTCTTTACAGTGAGGGTGGTGAAGCACTGGAATGGGTTGCCCAGGGAGGTTGTGGATGCTTCATCCCTGGCAGTGTTCAAGGCCAGGTTGGACAGAGCCTTGAGCCACATGGTTTAGGGCAAGGTGTCCCTGCCCATGGCAGGGGGGTTGGAACTAGATGATCTTAAGGTCCTTTCCAACCCTTACGATTCTATGATTCTATGATTCTATGAAAAACAAAATGGTTGTGTTGCTGAGGCACAACTTTACACGTGGCACCCATTTAAAAGTTTGCCTCAATCTCAGCAAACATTCAATCCAAAAGCAAAGAACTACACAAAGAAATAGAATATATAATAATAAAATCCAGCAACACAGCCGAAGTTAAATAGTTTAAAGGTCTGGCTATACTAGCTGCTAGAAAAGTTCAGAATTCATGTCTTTTTAAGCTCCTTTTCCTCTAGAGAGTACTTTTCACCCTTTTTATTCCTAATACATATTCTTTATACTTCTACATACATAATGCACCTGGTCTGCCTGGCAAAGAGAGAAGACCAAGACAGATGAATTTTTATGCATGCAAAAATGTACTAACACTCTCTAAAACAACATTCTCTGCGTGATGATGCAAGAGTGCAAACTTTATAGTCTGCTCTTAAAAAACCCACACAATATGTTTGTCTGTCTAAGCACGTGTACTTCGTTAAAGAGATAAACCAGCTTTGACAGCTATAGCATGTTCTGTGAATATAGCAAGGCCATATATTTTTTTTTATCTTGGTTCATGCAAATAACTCCATTCAGTTACTAATTTATTCAAAACTGATGAACCCACAGGGAGTTGCAGGAACAGGAGAGCTTATTTTCCAGTCCATCAGTAAAATGAAAGTGTGATCTCTTCTAGTTCCACGAACAAATCTGGAGGGACATGGGTAAGCAAAATCAATTAGACCTACTTCCTTCACTACAAATACCTCCTTTGGTAAGTAGACTTTAGAGAAAAAGTCTTATAAATTTAATTTTTCTTAGCTATTCAGTATGTGCAAAGCAACTGGAACTCAAAAAAAAAAAAAAATATATTCCATCATTCATATAGATATTGATCAAATCATCAAGTATTCTAGGTTGGAAGATGACCTTGGAGGTCATCTTGTTCAAGCCCCTGCATTAGGCAGGAATAATTTCAAAGAAAAACGAGTTTGCTCCGTACCTTGATCACACAGTTATTAAAGGCTCCAAGAACAGAGAAACCTGGGAAACTCTCTTCCCATGATCAATCACTCTCACTGTGGACTTTTTTTTACCTTTTACCTAATCAGAATTTCCCCACTGCAAGACTTGTCTTCCGTTTTCACTACAAACCTCCAAGAAGATCCATCTCCTCTAAACACCTCCTTTAGATAACTGAAGTCAGTAATCAGATCACCCTTGGTCCTCTGATCTTCTAGTTAAGCAAACCCAGCTTCCTCAGCCTCCCCCCGCACTTATGCTCTTGCCTCCAGACCATCTCAACACTCCTCTGCTGGACTTGCTCTTCTTCATAAATCCTTCTCCTGCACTGGGAAGCCCCAAAGTGGACACAATTCCCCAGGTGCAAGCTCCCAGGTGCCGAGTAGAGGGGAGCCACTGATTCCCTTGACCTTCTGGCTGCTAATAAAGAACAGTATGCAGGTGGCCTTTATTGTCTCAAAAACACGATACAGTAACACCCAAGATACTGCAATACAAAAATATTTAACCAAAAGCAGCCTGATAAAAGATAAGCTTAAAAAAAAAAAAATCCAGAATGCCTTTTTGTGCTATTTTTTCTTCAGTTCATACTAGCTGCACTAGATACATACACATCTTCAAAACAGATAGAGGATTAAGCTTCCAAGGAGACTGCCTGACCAGCCTAAACAATGGCATTCATGGAACCAGCATCCTGTTAGCCAAACAGATTTTGCTCTGAAAGGCATCCGGCAACAGAACTGTGGCCTCCATTTATGATTCTGAGGATCAGCAATGAAACCCTCCTGATGAACATCACAAAAAAGCTGAATATACTCTTACAAACCCTCAAACCACAGCCAATGTAAATGTCATGGGACAAAATATTCCTGGCAAGGTATTTCCTTACGGACTCAGAGAAGCAGCAGCCATCTGCTTACTCAAAAATCAATCCCAATGAGATTAAATGAAACAGAGTAGTACTGCATGAGATCACAAGGATATCACTTAAGTGTTGTAGAAGCAGTGTTTTGCCAATGGTTAAGCTCAGGACGATTGGTGAAAAATTATGCATTTATCACCATCAATGAGGAGTCAAAGATCATCATTTAGATTACTGTACCAGGAGAGAAAGAAGATGAAAAGGAGGAGTGGAAAAATCCTTTAAAGATGCTTTTTAGCAAGCATCAGAAAGCATTTCTGACAGTTTTATAGAAAATTAGTATCTGGAAAGATAATAAAGCAGTCTGTTTACTTATCTGCAAATCACATGAATAAGTACCAGCGGACTAACTTGGGGTTTTATAAAGACAGTGCGACACGTCAGTGATTTTCTGGAATCTCAGCACATCACAACAAACTTGTTTATCTACAACCATAATCACAATCCAATAACACTTATATTCTAAGCATTATCAGTAGGATCTAAGTGTTGTAAAATCTGAGTGTTGTGATGCAGCAACATTTATTCAGTAGCACAGATAAAGACGATTTACCATGTCTTTCTGACAACAAATGTTTCTAGCCATTTTTGGGTATTGCTCATTGTACAAAAAAAAAAAAAACTTTTCTAACCCTTAGATGTAAATGATTTTGGACATTTGGAAGGATAAGACACTAGACTATATGACAGCTGCAAATGCTATCTTCCACTTTTTGAAAGATCTGTATTCTCTCATTCAATACTTCTCAATTTTTTTTTATTTTGTTTTTTCATGGAAAATGAAGCATCAAGTACTGTTTCTGATCTGTGGCTGCTTCTGGCTGAAAGCACTGCCAAAATAGATATTCTAATTCTCGCCTAAAATTACAAGTGATTTTAACAGACCCTTGTTTCAGAATAAAGATGAGAGGCAGTATCTGCTGAGTGTCTTTGACAATCTGCATTGTCAAGAACTAAGAACATGTCTTGTAATAAAAAGCTCTACACAAAATTATACAGTAAAAAAGTACAGGAAGCTCCCTCCTTTGTATATATCATATCTCCAACATTAATTATTCTTTTTTTTTTCTCTTTTCCATTGCATAGCATTTATGAGCCCCTATTCCTGTGTGATTATAAATGAAGGCTCGTCAGCAACCACAAAGAAACACAGTCTACTCCTAAAAACAACCAAAAAAACCCCATGCCTGCTTATGCAGCAATGCTGATTTTCATCACTAAAAGATTCCCTTCATCTTCCAAAAAGATGTACTGATCTTAAAACCCAGTTAAAAAAAAGAAAATGAGACAGAAATCAGTTCAGCTGGTAACACCTGCCTTTGATTTCTTTCAACAATTTGTGTAGTTCATTCAACACACATCCATTTTCCCAGTTCTTCAAAGGTTCCTCTTATCCTTATTCCCAAGAAACACTCCAGTGAGGAAGCTGACCAGAGGTCTCCTGACCAGCCTCACCCACCACATGCCCTGTTTACAGCCAGGACACGTCCTGCAGTTCCACAAAGCACACGTACCCTGAGTGCCCAGGGCACGAGGGGATTCCCCCAGGCACACACTTACTGCTCTGCCCTTCCTCAGCAAAAGCTGACAGGGACCCAGGCAGGAGGTCACATACCCTTATTCTCTATAGCCAACCTGGAAGCAACCTTCAGAGCAGCACTGGAGAAGGCACTAAGCTTCCCACTCTATGGCTGTATGTTAACAAAAAAACAAAGGAAGTAAATGCAAATAAAATACTACTTTTTTTTTTCTCAGTATTCAGTAGGATTACTGCATTTTGCATCGGCACAGAAGTCTAGAAATAGTCTGAAGTCAAAAACTTCTAGGACACCAAGACATTGCACAGGTGCAGAGGCAACAAAACTACACACAAGTGCTGCTTTGAGAGTCTGACTCTCTTCTATGGAAACCAGCATTACAGTTGGATTTATGTTTTGGCCATAAATAAACTGCCAATATCATTAGGACTTTTAATAATCTGATGCACTGTCTGATTGGTTTATAACCTGATGCACTAATTCTCCCTTACAGAGTCATATTGTGAAATCTTGCCCTCTACTTGTAATGTTTGGCTTTAATTACTACTGTTAATTAATTACTTGTGCTATAGATACTCCAAATCTATCGTCAACTAAACAAAAACTTGCTGTACTTATAAGGCAACCTAACTCCCTTGCTCCCTCTCCCCTGAGAAAGCTGATGAAGAAAGCATTCAAGAGAAGAGAAGGGACGGCAATCTGGCTCTTCAACTTTTCCCATGGCACAAGTTGGCCCTTCTCTCTGGAATAAAATTTAACATTCCTCTGGAGGACAGAATGGCAGGGAGAGCCCTCATAAGCACAACCCACCTCCTAACCTCACTTCACACCTTGTCAGGACACCTCCTTAACCACTGATGTCCCTTAGCACGGAAGCACACCTCATCCAAAAGCCCAAGACTTGATTTTCGGAAAAACATTCAAGAAACCAACTCACCTCTTCTACACTCTGTAGGAAGAAAGATGAAAAATGAAGTGGGTGGGAATGATCATAACTGCAGAAATTATGCATTAGGCGAGGTAGTGAATATTATCTGTCTTCAGTTTTCTAGGAGCCATGAATGCACAGACTGCGAGTCTTGACTAAAAAATAAAACCTGAAAAGATAGCAAAGTACTCAAGCGGCAGTGTTGTATAAACCTAGATTATATTTCTGTCCAGTAATTTGATGTCTTACAAAAGGGATAATCGAGTGAAAGTTAAAAGTTTAATATACTTCAGATCACAGGATGTCCTAACATTCCTTTCGGGTGTTACACTGTGAATTTATGTAAAAATATATTTTGCTTTCTCATTTCACTCAGATAGTCCTTCTTGGCTTGGAAAGTGCTTCAGCTTAATATTTTCTAGCAGAACATGAAGGCAACCACATAGTTGCCTCTCCTTTTCTTTATATGCTAGCTATCCATAACATTTTTTTGACATACAACCTTTTGCAGCTGGTACTCCAAGAACAGTTCTCTTGCATCTGTGCATTACCTTCTTCCAGAAAATAGCATCTGGGGACTTACAGAATGACAGAAGCTTTTCCCCTTGTGGGCTAGGTTTTGGCATTAAAAAGCAAATCCTGAGCCAGACATTTCCCTTGCTAACACAAGTGCAAATTCAACCCTGGCACCCCTCAAAATAAACTTAATTTACAGCAGTGGAACTCAACATCAGAATCAGACCTTCTATCACCAGCTAACTAGCAACCCCACGTTTAAATGTACTCAGCATCCCTACACAAATGACCTTTCCCACTTCAAATATACAAATTTGTGGCCGCTCCCACACATTCCCACTTTTATGCAATTCTGAACTGATGCCACTGTGAAAGCATAACCAGCCTTACACTCTACTTTATTCGACTTGCATTGCTACAGAATGATCTGCCTCTTTCTCTCTATATAGGTGAGGATGAGATTTTTGGTTTACTTTTCAGGAAATAATAGCACAGCTATTTTTGAAGACTGTGTATAGCGACTAGTTCAAGAAGGAGGAAGAAGCAGCGGAACTAACACACGCAAACACACAGGATTATGTGAAATACAGGGTGGAAGTGGAATTACCTCACACACATCCCTGAACAGAGAAGAATAGTTTCCCAATAAAAGGTCTTTGTTAGTTATTTTATTTCAACATATTTACCTGACTTGTTTCTTGTTTCCATTCTGTGCAAGAGACTTCAAGGCAACAGAAGACTGAGAGAATTCCAAATATACCACTGCTATCAACAACTTGAAAAGCCTATTATTTCAAAGGAGCTCAAGTCTGCTGAAAAGAGGCAATGGAGGCCCTATCATACCTCAAGTTCAATGGCAGAGCCATATTGATGATGAAGAACAGATTATTCCCCCCCCCTCCAATTTCACTTTAGGTCAGCATAAACTGGATTCCTCCTTCACACTTTTGATAAATGTAAATTGGGGGCTAAATAAAATACTGTGCCTCACTCCTTCAGTTCACGCAAAAAGTAACCCTTTCAGAGAACCACCAGTGGCTGCCTAGCGCATAGGCCAAGACACACAAGGGAGGACACAAGGGAGGATGCAGTGCCATAGGGCTGCTGGTGTTCCCTTCCCAGCATTCCCTTAGCAGATCACAGCTGGACACCAACCCCCTTTATTTCCAATTTCAAAACACCATCTCTTACCCCTCAGGAAAGCACCCTAACTACCAGCTTCAAAGGCTTTCCAGGGGTCAGCAGGGGACAGGCTCTTTCCTGTTGAAGCTATTGCCAAAACCTACTAAACATGCAGAGTCAGAGGAGAGGAAGAAAAGGAAGGAAAAGAGCTTGGAGGGCTGTCTGGGAGAGCCATGTGCCTGAGGAGCAGGGTGCTCGCCCACAGGACAGGAATCTTGGCTCTGGCCTGATGCTTAAGGAATAAATAATTTTGCAAACCATTTCTTTTATTTCCAAGTAGCACTGTAGAACTAAAATCTGCAGCCCAGAGCTGCAAATCCCATTATTGTTAAGATTGCATTACAACTGCACAAACATTAATAAGCCTAATGCAATTGCATAGCTGAATTTCTGAAATTAAGCGCATATTTCACATGAAAATATTCCACTCCCATTAAAGGAGTTCAAAAAGGTTAAATAAGAAACATGTAAGATGTCAGAGCCAAAGACACAGTAAACAGTACACATTTATATCTTACTACCAGCCTTCCCCATAGCCCCAGAGAGTCACACGTGCACACAAAAAAAATAACATAAATGTCAACAGGCCACTTCAGGAAAGACATAAGCAGCAACACTGGATCTTAAATTCTTGTTATCTGAGTTACAAAGTACCATCATTTCTGCTGGATTTCACTGTGGAACAGATACCTTGGGATGCTGAAGCCTATCTGACAAGCTCCAGCTTTCTCTGGTGTCTCCCAGGGCCAGTTATTCTCACATGCTCCACACTGCTTTGCCTAAAGCCTGGAGGCATTATCCCCTGTAAACAGGCATGTGGTTACCAGGCTTAACAGCTATTCCAAAGACAACAATGTACTTCTGGCCTTCAAAATGCACTCTGATTTCCTATCAGCTGTAAATCCCTACAAGATAAGGCTCAGAGCCCTGTTTCTGCCTGTTAGTGTAAGAGCCAGGAAAAAAAAGCCCATCAAAGCCTTCTTTTATATTTTTGTTCTTCTACATGTTTGTTTTTTAAACACATATCAAATTCTTTGATATTGTTCTGTGAACATTACAAAGAAAAAAAATTGCTAATTCTACTTTTGCTATTTATGAGAAAAACAATCCTCTTCTCAACACAGTGTTTTAAACGACTTAAGTGCTTCTGAGGATTTTACAAGAAATATTACTTTTGCAGAAAGCAACTTCCATCCCACCACCATTTACTTCAAAGACACAGCAGAAATTTAGGTGATAGGTGAGCATGGAGTAACCTCAGTCAAGAAATCAGGGGCACAATTTTCAAGAACTACTGATCTGCTAATAGCTGCCTTTGAAAGGCACAAAGCAAAAACAAACACGTCTATTTTGGAAGAGTGCCAAACTATTAAAACGCTTTCTAATAAACAACACATTAGAACTTCAGAGCCATAAATGATGACCTGAATAGCAATTACAAATTTGTTTTCAAAGACGTATCATGAAGTACATGAATTAACTTACTACTTTTCTTTTTGTACAATAATAGCAAGGTAGAAATCAGATGAACTGTGTCAGACCATAAAAAAGCAGGAAAAGGTTTGGGTTTTTTTATCTGAACAGGCTACAAGACCACCACCAAAGGTTTCTCAATGAGTAGAGCGGGAGTGGACAAGGCACAATGCGATTATATAAAATAACGTATATTTGATTTACGTAGTCTCATGTCATATGATTGACCCTCATAACCTTTACATGGGCAACACTTACCAACTCAAATAATGCCACCACTTCAAAGCCCCCAAAATGTATCCAGAAATAGCCTTTGACCCTCACCCCAGCAAAACCAGCCAGAAGTGCAGGTTTGCATCACCCATAGCAAATTCTATAATCCCTCTCTCCACTTTCCAGGCACAGGAGGCTGATGACATTTAGCAACATCTTTCTGAACTTCTTGGTAAATGTTGCCCTCCCTTGTCAGAAACTCAGCTGTTTATTTAAACATGAGAACACTGCTGCAGCCACATCTGCATCTCCCTCCCACCCACCCTAGAAAGAGGAACCAAGCTAATTACAGTTAGTTATGGACAGAAGCTGACAGCCCAACTGCTGATAGCTGGGAACAAGAGAGATCAGGGTGGAATGACAGCATTTTAGTAGGTTGCCCCAGCCAATAGTTGCATATTAGTGTAACTGCATCTGCTCTTTCTACTGGAGAAATGAGGCTCATGCAAGCTCTACAGCCTCTATTTCCCTCCTGCTGTAGCCACAGGTTGAGATGGGATAAACATCCTCCCTAGAAGGAAAACACCTTTTACTAGTGTCCCTCCTCTCTTCCTCCACCAACTCTGAAAACAATTAACAACAAAAAAGTCACAGTTCCTGCTCAGCTATCATCTCCGGTGTAGATGTGCTCTCCATAACCTTAAATGCCAGAGGACTCTGGGAACAAAGGGCTCCTTCCAGAGTTCCTCCTCTTATCCTGCCCTCCTTAACCCACAGAAAGTAAACATTGCCCAAGGTGGCCACAAGCCATCATCTCCTACACATCAGAACAAAACCAGACACCTTTCAGACTCACACATCAGTGATCACCACCCTCCTACTTCTGATTGCCATAAGGCTGTGCGAGCTATTATTTTTGTTGGTTTTAAATTGTGACTATGGCACTAATCCCTTTTTAAGGGCTAGGAAGGACCTACTGTTTCATGAGACGTGGAAGATGTCCCCACATTCCACATAAGAGTTCAAAAGACTCAGGTTACAGTACTAGAAAACGTCAAGTGTTCGGTCCGAACACCATTTCAAAGACAGTTTCCTGACCAATATGGTCTGCCAACCACAAAACACAAATACATGCAAGAGAATGTCTCATATAGCAAAGACATAAATTTCTCTCTCATCTTTATTTGATCAGAATTGAACGGAGGCCAAATGGGACTCCTGACAAAATCTGGAGCCAGCTCTTCAAAGAAGTGGATGTCAGTGGAGGGAGTTGGGGACAGAGTGATTGGCAAGCTCAAGTTGCATCTGTATCACCATCCATCCCCGCCCACTACCACCTGCAGCTGAGAAGACTGCTGCTTTAGGAAGGGACCTTAGCTACATCAGGATAACCTTTGCCATTAAGGAATGTGAACTGCACAACCAGGAGGGAAGAGCGCAACATGACTTATTTTTCTCCATCAGTTGTTACGAAAAGCTAAAAATCTACTAGCTTGACTGCTTTCAGCTGAGCATTTCTCCTGACTCTAAGTGAATCAACACTTCCTAATTCAATCTCCATTGTAGGCAGACCCTCATTATGTTGTCATTGCAAGCTCCAAAGAAAAGCACTTTAACTCGAAACAGCCAGAAAGAGCTCGAAGCACCACTAAATTAAAAAGTATTTGGAAAATCTTAACGGGGGGGGGGGGGGGGGGGGGACGGACGACGACAGTCTTCACTTTTCATAAATTTTTTAGATACATTTTAAACAAACTAAAGCCAGATACCTTCAATTTCCTTCTGGTTTTTATTTACTACCTGTGTTAAGAAGCTGCAAAGTAGAATTCCCAGCTGTTGTACACAGACAAAACAATTATGCCAAATATTTTTTAATTCACTGTTTTAAGTACAAATGTTCAATAGAAGACTACTTTAACCCAAAACAAGTTTTTTATTTTCTTAGCTCCATACCGTAGAAAGTAAAAGGTTTTTTGGTTTTTTTGGTTGTTTGGGTTTTTTTGGGGGTTTTTTTGTTTTTTTTTTTTTTGTTGTTTTTTTTTTGTTTGGTGTTTTTTTTTTTTTTAAACTTACTCCTTTATGGACAATTACTGTAACAAATAACTGATAGGGTCAGATTTATTATGTATATTTTCTCACAAATTCTATTCTTTACTATGCCTCTCAAATTTTACTGCAACAAGATCAGCAAAAAATCAACATACCTTCCTTTCAAGGTATAGTGTTCAAGGCCAGGAAACATTTTATTAGCCCCAGACTTTTATTCCCAGCAGGAGCAGAAAAATGCAGCATGTGTTAATCAGATTGTAAGCACCTCCATATTATCAAAATATCAGTGCAGTCACAGCCGCCTCTTAACCAAGTTTGCAATAATTCAAATACAGAACCTAATTACAGAGAGGAGTATTACGGACCTGGTCACTCCTCATTTCATTTGTTTAACTGAAACAAGAAAAAATGATACTACAAGAGGAAACAGCTCAAGTCTTCATTCAACTCTTTCTTATCATGTGAATGGTTAGACCTTAAAATAAAAGCAGAAGGAGAACACAGGAAGAATAACACTCCTCTTGATTAAATTTTAATTTCATTTGACAGTTTAAAAGTTCTACATTCTTTTTGCTTGAATACAATTCGCTTTCTATTATCATCATAACCAGCAGTACCATTTTTCCCCCCCCCCCCGGTAATTTCCAGACACACATTGCCCCAGGTAGGATAAAGTACAGGGATATATATTTATACATAGCCAGAGACTCAGCATTTCATGAGAAAGGTTACTTGCTAAATCAATTCTCTTATTTAAGGCGCACTGTTTGCCAGAAAACCACAGAATAAACTGACCATGGGAGAGAACAGAGGTTAGAAGGTTAAGGAGAGTAAAGTCAACATAACTATCTCTTCCTAAAGTCTGGGAAAACAGAAGGACTTCACAGCCTGCTTCGGAGCTAATCCTAGTTTGGACTATTTCACACCAGTCAAAGGGAAAAAGAAACTAGGTAAATTCCAAAGTGATGAGAAGTTCAGAATCAAACAGCCCAGTCCCCTTCCAAGCAGACTGATTTTTGGGCACTTCACCTGGAGACACGGTCAATGTTAACAGCTAGCAGAAGAGCTGCTTCTGAGAACCGATTTGCAGATTCTCTTGCAGACTTTACAGACAAATACAAGCTATTTTTTGCACTCATACATAGCGGTAGAGACCACCTAGCAATGGTAAGGAGTAGCATTAACAAATAAATCACTCCTTCCTTGCAGTAACTTCATTCTTTCAAGAGATATAAGAAGTGACTCAGTACAACAGTAGAGTAACATACAAATCAAGACCAAAATCTAGATCTTGATTAAACTCAATGACCAAAACATGAAGCACAGCTGAAAGTTTGCTGATCAAAAATAAAGGTCATAGCTCCCTAATCCAAAGCAAAGGAGATGAAAATACATTACTATAGCCACTTCTCTTCCTTGTTCTCAGCATGTCTTGGAAAACCAGTTAACTATCCATGCATACTTTTAATGTGCTTTCTCTTATTTCCAAACTCTACCAGAAGTGTCTTAATTGTCCAAGCACACACCAGACAAGTTAAGCAGATCTTTTCTTACTCAGTACAAAATTAGAAGGAAAAAAAGGGAGGGCGGAGAGAGAATAAATACAGAGACAGCACTGTACTCTTCCTAACTATTTTTATGCACTGGTCATTAACAGAGAAAACACCACATTATTCTCATGTAATAATGTCAAATTCAGACAATAAATAAAATGTTATATATAAACAAACAGAATTTGAAGCTTGAAGATTCAGCACAGGACCTATGCAAACTCAAGGGGTAGCTATATCATCCTCCATGGGAAGTACACAATTATCCTTTGCCGATTAGCCACTAAGGGGTGCAGCATACTTCACTTCTGCTTTATGTTCTACTTATCCACATGATTTATACATACGATAGCTATTCATTCTTTTAATGCCTTTGATAAAAGCCTCACCTAAGAATGTTAAACCCTACATGAACCATGATGTAGTTATTCATTATGTACTTTAATGCAGTGTGTACTGCAGCAGTCAGATAAATGAGTCTACAATCATTTTTGTATGTTTTAAGCACAGCTTTATCTCCTCATTTGCTGACTTCCTTGATAGGAACTTCTAACTGTGACTACCATGTAGAGTACACAGTATCTTAAGTACCATATCCACAAAAGACGAGATCTTACATTCACCAGTGGAGAGTCAACAGCAAGAGTCATTACTTCACAAAATGAGACAAAACATTTAACAATTTTTGAGAAGCAAGTGTTTCTTTTCCCTCTTGGGGGGGGAGGTAGGGATGGAGGGGGAGGAAAGGAAAGTGCTTGAACCTTTACAGTCTTAAATTGCAACATTCCTAAATTTCTTGCCAAGAATTTGCTTCCCCCTACAATTTGTATATGGTATACTATACACTTTTCTTCAGTTATTTCCTGATAGCATGTTATTTCTCCTCACCAAGAACATTATTGTACTTAGTAAGCACAATTTCCAAAGGATGACTGAGAGACTACACCATACCAATGAATTCCTAGCAAGGCACTTTCAGATACTTCCATACTGAACAGTAGCAATACGATACACTGGCAAGGATCTGGCTTGCCTATCAATGTGAATTGCTGATAAGAATTAACTTTTTTATCATTTGCAAGGACTTATCCCCAAACAGAGTTTAGCAATCCCAAGATTGCTTTAAGCACATAAACCTTTGATGTACCTACCTTAACTAAAATTTACCACTTCATTTGCAAGCTACCTTTGAAGCGGTTGTGAAACTACCCACAGTTTCCAAAGCTGATCCCTGTGCTTGCAGCTCAGAACAATCCACGGAAGCCTAGCTTGATGGACAGTGTGATATAAGTCTTCTTGCTCAAGAACTATGCAAGGCTTCCTGTATCAAGAAAGTAAACACATTTTTTTCCTGATTAAATCTACATAATTATCAAGCTGCGTTCATGCAAGATATTTTGAAGGTAATTAACATTCTAAGAGATCAGGTCTTCTTTCTGAAAAGGCTGTATTCCCCGAGTTCTGAAAAAAAGTGGATTAGCTCCTCATGTTCAAATTGGATGCGCTACCCACTGGCATAGTACAGATGCGATTTCATATCAATCTTACATTACTGGTGGTGACAACACTGTCAAAATAGCAGAAGCCTGTAAAAACATAATATGCAACAGATCTATGCCTAGCATTTCACGAAGCATGAATACGTTAATTAATAGTCTTGCAAAACAAAACAATATTGGAAGAAAATGCTACTATCACGTATCAAGGACATTGAGTCTTAAGTGATAAAGATGAAATTATCTTCAGGTAACTTAGCTGGGAACACAGTCCCTCTAGAAATGTCCTCTTTGGTTTTGGTCTTTAAGCACTCTTCTATACCGACAAGATTAGAAGCATACCTGGAGGTCACCTGGAGGTATGAATTAGTATTTACAGACAGGATTTTCAGTTAAGCAGTGTTCTTACTGAAGAAGGAATGATTCTTTAATACTAAAAACTGCTTTCACTGAGAAAGGGGTCCTGATGTCAGGTGATATAAAGGTTTTATCTCTAAAGTGCTAAGAGTACTCAAGAGAGCATAGAAAATTGGGGATTTATGTGGAACAAGAAACACAGATGGAAATCACTTTTAACTTGTTTATCCATTAATCCAACTCAATTACATGCTCTAAAAAAATTCTTTCATTATCAAATATTAAACAAAAATTTCATAGAATATTTAAAACCAGTTTCACTGTGAGGCAAGAAATGCATTTGATTTACACGTTAATGTAATTATGCAAATGTTGAAACTTTCATCATGTCCTGCAAATAGTTTAATTCTTTGGGAAGTTTTAACTACTCAGTTTACTTTTAAAAGTGCTTTTCATCTCTTTATTGACTTTCTTTTGTCCCACCTCTTCTGGAGGTCCCTGTCACCTCCAGGAGACAGCAAGTAGGAATCAGGTTGCTACCTTCCCTGCTATGCAAGCACACCTCTTCTGACAGCAGAGAGCACAGATTGCAGCTGTAATCAAGGGTGCCTTCAGTCTCCAAAAGCAAAGGCAAGGCGGGGGAAAAGCCAGAAAACTGGTCTGGCCTCCTGATCTCTAGTTTGGTTTCCTGATGCTGTGATGAAGATGCAGAGAGCCATCACCAACATTTCTGACAACCTGGGCATCCACCCAACACACATAACACAGATGCTGAAGATAAGCTGAAGCCCAGCTATGAAGTTTCAGACAGGGTATGTTTGTAAGAGCATTCTTCCGGCTGTCGCTATTAGTACTCGAAGATACATCAAGGACAGAAGCCACAATTATATTCTCTGCTAATTAATTAATTATCCACATGGAGCTTCCTCCCCTTCACACCAACTGTGAAACTTAAAGGTTGAAGATGCTTACATTAAAAAGGGCATCTTTGTCTTACTCTGTAACAACATGAGCATCATTAAGGTCAAGTGCACTCCTCATGCTATACACTGCAAACTTTCTTTTCCCTCACTATAGTACATGGGCACTTAAAGGACTTTGCCCATCCCCCTTTCTTCTGCAGCACACATCCTAACCTCGTCTTCTCACAGCATGAAGGCAAAGGTCTCACCACAAAATTCCCTCATTACATCTTTGCTCTCCAGGAGAGAACAGAAATGCTTTTACCTAGTAAGAGATACAAAGCCATCATCTCTACAAGAAATCGTTTCCACAAAAAAGATCAAATACCATATGGCCATACGGTACCTATAGTAATTCCCTTATAGGAAACCATTTCATAGCGCACTTGGAGAATGCTGGAGCAGTGATACACCCACCTCAGCTGCTAAAACCACGCTGTTTCCATTCCACTGTCAACAAGGATTTATGGTAACACTTCTTATCTTGAAAGAATAATCAAATTGCTTTAGTAGTCTCAATTTTATGTTATCATACATAATTACATGAGAGTAATGGCAAAATAGATGTTATCTAATTGGTAAAGGGATTCCCAAATCCTTTGAAGAGAGATTGTCCTTAAACCATAGAATTAAGTAGGCCATGCAATTGCATAGCTACACTAACAGCAATGAAGTAGAAACAAAAAGATCATATTTACTGAGGAGATTGGTTAAATTACTAGGCAAGAATATTAGATATGGAATATGGTTTTAGAAAAATTACTGGAGGCAATAGTATCACAATACAGGAATCCACGTACAGCATGGCAATGCATTTGAAAAACTTCTCTGCTGCTAGTGAAGTTCAGCTGTTTGTGGAGGGATCAGACCAAAGGCTACTGAAATTCTGGAAACCAATATACTCTAGGTAAAGAGTTATCACCACTTAGAATATTTCTCAAATTTATATTTCCAAAGTATTTTTAATGTTTCCCTTATCTTTTAGCTGAGCCAACAATTCTTGTAAATAGCAATGATGATATCTTTAAAAATCATTAAATTATCTCTCAATTGTTAAAAAACAAAACAGGAGTGTTTTAGTTAGCATTGCAAGCACACAGACAAAACTACTTCTTTGATACCAAGTAAAAATCAAGAGATTGCAACAGCAACTGTGGACTAAGAACTGCATTAAACTTATGAAGATATTTTACATATGCATGAGCACAAACACATGCAATGGCGTACTGGATTTCCATCTGCATAGAACAGACTATCTGGTCTAGTAACACCATCTTTGAAAGTGGTCTTTGCATATTTAAGAATTTTTTCCTCAGGCCAGCAATGTTGCAGAATGAAAAAAGTGAATATACCCAAAAGGCAGTAAGTGCCAGTCAAGTTTTATTTCAGCTTCTTTGAAGATGGTGTTCACTTAGATTTTATTCCTCTTTCGAATAGTAATTCAGTGATAATTCATTCTTTCCCATGCAGCATTACTGAGGCTTGTAGCTGTTGTGATAACATATGCTGAGAAACAGCTGTGTCTCTGGCAAAGAGACTTCAGTAACAACTCACTTCACAATGTCTGATTGTTCTGATGCAATTTGATTTCTGCCACCGTGGTGGAAGAGATATGTCAGGCTTCTTATACTGTATAAAGAAAGCCAAGCCCAACGAGATACAAGCATGCAATTAAGAACTCTTAAGATGGGAACCTTGTCAATTAAAAACAGTTAAGGGCAAACTGGAAACAGAAATCACATTGTCCCACAGGGCTCCCCGCACACTTTCCACCACCCATCCCACGCTGCTATTTCAGACTTTTTTTCTGTCAGTCTTGAACTCTGTCATTTACAAATTCATAATTTTCCCAATAATATTAACTGTGAGCCACAAATTGCTTTTTCATTATAGTTTAAGACTCAGATTCCTAATCCACTACTCAAAATACAGAGAAAAGCGGTGCCACTTTAAAGGTTATTTGGCACTTTTCACTCTCCAACTTCCTCCCTTTTTTTTTTTTTTTACATCTGGTAAGAATTTCAGAATTTAGCATGCAAGTTACAAGGCTCAATTTAATTCCTAGATTAGATCATGAACCTGAGATCTAAGGGGCACTTTCAATCCAGACTCCAATACAAGGCATTTATGCACCTGGCAAGATTTTGGTCCTTAAAATCTTGCCTATTTCAAGAAATGCAAGTCTGAAAAACTAGAATCTTACTCTTCTGTCAAAAGGCTGGCACCCCTCCTGCCTATCTGCTGATCCTTTGTGTATCTTGTCTGGGGCAGTGCCTGGGGCTGCCTCAGAATGCCCCCAGGGAGGCAGAGGAAGCCAAGCTGTGAAAAAAGCTTTGGAAAAAGGATACCCGTTATCTCCAACTGATTGTATAGTGGTATCACTGCATAATAGTTGCAAAAGGTTTTCTGGGTCCACCACAATCATGATCCTTGACAGTCTTGTTAGCCAGATTCCATACAAGCATCTTTCTCCTAATCTTACAAGTATGATAATTGCCAAAGCCTCTGATATTTCCCCATGAAAACAAATTAGACTTTAATGAAATATGCAATCTCGTTCCAACATACCAAGGCAGATTCACCCCTGCTTCATATTCAACAACTAATATCAAGCAACTCCTGGAAGCCAGGGGAGCCAAAGCCGATGATGCTTCCCCAGCAGTTCACATTTGCCTGCCTCCTGCTTCGTGTCAGGGATGGTAGGCGTTCAGCAACTGCGCGTGTTCAATCGTGACAAAGCTATCTGTCCAACACAAGCAATGGGCTGTCTGTAACGGGTGTGACTGCATTTAATAACACACCTAGGGAATCGAAAGTCTCATTACTGGTACATTTTTAATCGCTGTAATTTAATTTTGAATTTTTGATTCCCAAATCCATCAACTAATGTAACAAACTATTAATTAGGCTACAGTACCATCATTTCAGAGAAGTAAAATGCAACTGTGAAACTACAATAGGTGTAAACTGGCAGTCTGCAGTAATCCTATATATTGGCCTTGAAACACATTTCAGTTGATTTCTGATGAAAGCTTATCTCCACTCCACTTCTAAGTCCTCCAGACTTTGAAAGCAGAAATCAAGTACACTTTTAAAGAGGTATAGATTACAAATGGAAGGACTATCACATTCTAGCCTTCAGCTACTAAAACTGGCCTGAATTTCTGAGCAATTGCACAAGCTGCATTAGATGAGACAAGCTGATTTCCAAAGAGTGAGTGCTAGTATTAGAATTTATTATGATTTTTTCAAGATAGCATAGTGATTCACTTCACATGCAAGCCCTCTCTTTCCTCTTTTTTTTTTGTGTTAGGCAAGGCAAATGCATAGAATTAATGTATTCATCTCCTTCCTAGTAACTAAATTAAGAGTATAAGGAAGGATTCTCTATTTCTTTTGTCTTCTATTAAGGAAGCACATTTCTAAACAACTTTTGCTGCATTTTTCTAAAACAAAGAAGTCACAGTGCTTTAACAGGTTGATGTAACACTTCGCATTCTTATACTGATCTTTGCAATCATACCATAGTTCATGCAGTAACAGAAGCAGTGACACAAAAACAAAAACCCAGGAAAACAGTCTCCCAGATGAGACTGCAGTGGGAAAGCATGTATTCCTAAAGGAGAATGCTGCTCTATCGCATTTCCAAACAACTTTGTAAAACGAAGCCAGGCAGAATTAGTTATTATCCAAACAGTACTTACTCGCAATGCATTGTATATTTCTCATTCAAAGACCTGCTCAAAGGGGCAGAGAGGTCCCTGGACTGACAATAGCCTGCTACCAGGTGGAAACAATTAAGGAAGGAAGCTTTCCTCCACTGCGCAAATTATTTACTAGCAATCCCCACCAAAGCTCATGCTATGACCTAATTTAACTACATCACTTGCATCATGTCTCTCTCTTTCTGCACGGCTAGGACAAGACAACCCCATGAATTCTCCGTGTGTTTACAGAACATTTTTCTTTCTTGAATTTGTCATAATTGTAGCTGCGTTTAAAAATCAGTCTGCCTTCTTCCTGCATCTGAAAGCTGAAATATGGAACATCTTTCTCTGCTGTGAGTCAGCCTAATTCTGTTCACTAGCTATATATTAACTTTCATCAGCTGAAACTCTATCTCAGAGCTAATAGCAGTGGGGTTTGTTGTTTTGTTTTGTTTTTTTTAACACGAAAACCAGGGCTAAGGAAGCAGGATAAAAGCTACGCCATTGATTTTGTTATGATATTTATTTTTTTTTTTTAGTAATCCTGGTATTTGCATATACAGTATATCAGCTATAACACTAGCCTCTCTACCTTCTCTTTCTACAGGATAGTCTTCCAATGAAGAATTCAGGCAAAGGAAGACTTTTTTAAAACAAAGGTTAACTTGATGCATTCTGTGTATTTTAGCCAGGCTATTTGGCCACCTTTAATATCTTGGTTATTTAAACCAAGGAGTCAGTATTCACCCCTTACCACGAGATAATTATTTCCAAAGGTTATTAATAACAACTATACTCAAGTTAAAGGAGAGAACTGTATCACACATGTAGAAGAAGTGAACATTTGATTTAAAATACTTAACCATTACGAATGGAGACAGAGAAGGGGAGAAGTCTCTCTCACAAGGAAATTCACTGAGCCCTCAGGAGCTGCCCATCTTTGTTCCCTTCGAGCAACATTCTCTCCCTCATAACCACCTTCCATCAGACCTAAATATTTTAAGACGACAGGCAAAATAAATCTTGCTCATACTATTACTACATCATTCAGAAATAGGCTACACAGCAAGACAGTGCAGTTGCTAATAGCTTCAAATGCAGTGTTGTGGTGCAGTTTGGCATCATTCATAATGAAAGAAAGGCTCCCTCTTGCCTCGCAGATAACATGCTTTTTTGAGACATTTTAATACTAATACATACTAATAGAATGTTTTCCATGAATCTCAAAAGCTCCTGGTATTTGATACCACTCAGGACTACCTGCTCAAAAGTGCACCAACTACAAGCATAGCAGAAAAAATAATAGAATTCAGACTGCCTACACTTGGGTTTCATCTTTATTCAATAAAATGGCCATCATCGTTTGCCAGTTTCAAAAGTAAGGAAAAATATCACCTCTCCTCTCTTTCTTAGAAACAGCTGTGGCTAGAGGATGAAGATGCAGCATCTTGGTCTCACTGGAAATTGCTCACTCCTGAGTCTTACACTGATGTTCCAAATTAGAAGATTCGGAAAAGTGACCAACATTTGAATTAGCATCATTTTACCGTGAGCGCAGATACCTGTTTGCTTCCTCCTCCTTCCCAGTGTACATAGTAAAACTATAAGTCCAATGGCCCTTAAGCAAGCATCATAAGTACAGAGAGAGCAACCACAGTCTCTGTCTTATTTCCTAAGCATATGGATTAAATGAAAAAAGAGAGGGATGGAAATAACACGTCTTGCTATGAAGAGGTAAAGTAAGAACAAGACAGTACCAAAATAATAAGAGTCTTTGAATTTTACACCATCCTCAACAGTTTAACAAGGTTAGTCTTGTTCTGGGAATATGAATTATTAGAACTGTCAGCCCTATAACATAATCACAGCTTTATTTCCTTGGCAACAAAGGAAACTTTTAATGGAAGGAGATTTAAAGAACAGAGTGGACATTCCTCTCCAGACTGTAACCTTTTCCAATAGAGTCTAGTTACAATACATCTGCTGAGTATCTCTTCTAGAATGGATTTGAAACACCAAACAGATCATACACAATTTAAGAGCTTACACCACTCAGTTAAAAGTACATTACTGTGAAACCAGTAATTCACCTGCTGGTTCTTCTACACACCTATTCAGGAGACAAACACCACAGAGCTAAAGAGAAGGTCCTCAGAAGCAGAATTTGAAACAAAACTCAAAACTAAGCAAATGCAAATGTTCCTTCTGCTTACCCACATCTGTACTGCAGGAACGCCCACCCTGAAGCACAAGTATGCAACAGGTTTTCTCCATCTGCGCATATAACTGGCACAAGTTTAAAGCTGAAATTGTGCTTAGCCTGTTGTCTTGGTAGGTCAAACAACCAAACAAACAAACGAAGGCACGCTGTGAAAGGCTGATCTTGCAACAATATAGTCAACTATTCACAAAAAAATCTTAAAACTAAGCAGATCTCTTCATGTGTTGCATTGTCAGTAATACTGATCAGCAATACAAAACTAAAACCACTACAAAGGAGAAATACTTGAGTAAATATCAAATCCAGAAAATACCTGAAGAGGGAAAAATATATATATTGCCCTTGAAGCACTTGCCAGTAGATTTGCCTCCATTACAGCCAGCAGTGCCCAGCCTAATGCAAAGACTTAGGCAAAGCTGCCTGACCAACAGCACTTCTGTGTCATTATTTTTTCCAAGGTCATTTTCAAAACTGCTGTAAAAAAGAGGGAATTATCAGTTAGGTTTTTGACAGTAAGGGAGAAAAATCTGAGGAAGGTAGAAAACCACAATGCAACACAATAGAAAAATCTGGATAAACATAAAGCTGTACATTATCTCCTAAAACAGGAGGAATACAAAGGGATATAAAAGTTTAACATTTGGGCAAATAGGGAATACCACAAACTGGAATGCCTGAAAATTGCCCTGGATTAGAGGCTGTAAATCTGGAAGACCTGCAGGTCTGGCACAGCAGAGTAAAGCTTGGCTAGGCTGAGTAAAAAAAGGTCAAAGGTGGATCAGATTTTAGCCACCATCCACAACTCCCACCGTCATGGTGCAGCATGCTCGAAGTTACACACACAACATGTGAAAAAGCCCTTTTCAAAAACAGGGGAAGATTAATTCAAACACTGCATCTGTCTCTCCTTCTTTCCTATCATTTTTTTGATATGAAAATGGAAAGGGATAAAAGACAGACTCCCCTTTCCAATATATAAATCCACATTTCTGACTGCTTTAAAAGAAGGGAAAAGAACAGACACATTAGGGTGTTTTCTGATTAGGAATCCACGAGGCACACAAAGGAGTGAACAATCACAAAGGGCTCTGTTTCACTCTGCTTTTTAAACACTGATAGAATGGCATTCATAACACTGTGCAAAAAGCACTTAGTACTAATGCTTACAGGGTGCATCAGCAGCTGAGGTTCCCATGCCCATGCGCAGGTTTTGGATTAGGCTGCTCAAGGTCCCCAACAGCACCATGAATGGGGACCCTCCAGCCGCTGCCTTCACCTGCAGCTTGTCAGATCAGCACCGCCAGCATCAGGACAAAGAGAAGTACTCCAAGACCAAGTGACCTCAGAGCTTAAAACATTTTCAGAAAGCAATTTCTGATGCCTCATGGAAGGGTCACAGCACAGCTTTACACCACCTGCATAGTAAAAAAGCCACAATCTTGACATTTTGATAATGGCAAAAACCTAGCGAGGAATATACATTTTTAATCTCACGACTTCACAAATCTGTGCAGAAACACATTTTTAAGTCTTTTACATGTACCCTTCAGCAATTACGCTGGGATTATTGCTGCATGTTAGCAGTTTAGAGGGACTGTAGGGTTGCGGGGTTAATGCAAAGTTCAGCTCCTCAAAAAGGAGGTTGAAATAATAACGGATAACCTTTGCATCATCCCTCTACATTTCTAGCCTTTAAAAAAATATTATTAAACAGAATGACATGGAAGCTCTAGAAAAGGCAAATGAGCAATACCTATATGCTTTAAAAGCTCTCACATACTAGGTTCAAATGCTGGAACTACTGAATCTACCTAGGAGAGTTGAACATTAAATCAAAACTAAAAGAGAAAGTAGACTGTGCTAATAAAAATTAATCCATATTAAGTTGGAATGAGAACATTAGGTTTTTTACCTGTAGAGAAAAAAAATATTTTAGCAGATAACTAGGTACATTTATAAAGTGGAGGCAGTTAATCCAAATGGTATATGTTCTAACTGTCTATCAGTATTTAGGGAATGTTTTAACCCCCCTGAGATGACCCCCTACCCTTCTCACTGCCAGCCTCCTCACACTGCAGATTATACATTGTCACTTGTAAATCAGTTCATTGAGGATGCATTGTAGGAAAAGAGGTGAATCAACCGCAGAGTACCCTTCCAAAGCTCACAAATCCATGCTGAAGGTAAAAATAAGAGGAAAGCTTAAGAGACATGTTTACTTCATGGACAGTGAGACATTTAAAATAAGGGATGTTTTTTCCACTGAGCCTGGCAAACAGCCCCCAATAACACAGGACCAACTTGGCAGCTCTCTATTTTTGATCTCGCTGCTGACTAGCTCTCAGCTCCCCCACAGACCTCCACTGATGACACTTTCTGCAGAACCAATCTCATTTGAGCATAACCTGACCTACAAACACCCACCTTCTCCTTCCGGCTCTCCCAAGGAGGAATGCAATCACAGGGGACTGCTGACAGCATATCATTAATCTATACCCCACCCGCAGCGACACCCGGCACAGGGTACACACAGCTGCCATCACTGGGATCAGCCATGGCGGGGGGAGCGCATCCTTGGAAAACAAATCCCCAACATTCACTCAGCTGAAATAGGGCAATGGCATGCAGGTTTGACAGGCAATGATGCTGTTCTTATCTCTATCAGCTCAGCAGGGGTCAGGGCTAGGTTTCTCGTACCCCTGCAGCTTTGCTGAAGCCCAAGAAATCAAAGGGAAACACTAACAGCTGCTGCAGGATTATCTGAGCAGAGCAGGCAGGGGAGGAAAAGCCAAGCACCTTCAGAGAGGCTGTCATGCAGCAACCACTCTTGGGAAACCAGCATATCCTTGAGACTGCCATGACAATGCTACCAATCTAAAGGTGGCCTGATAAACAGAAGAACCTCACAGATTTGCCCTGCTGGCAAAGGTGTCCTGGAGAGTGTACAGCAAGCAGCTCATGAACAAAATTCATGAGCAGCATGTATTTTACATAAGCACCACTGTTTCCTATTATTTTTCTATTTTATGCTGTGTTCAAGAACTTCATGTAGTACAGAAGAGACACTGTTACTGGTATTCACCAACATAAAATCTTGACACTCTTCCTTACCAAATGCTTACATAAGTGAGAGGCAGCAGGTTACAGGAATTATAAGCATCAGCAAAACAAAGATCGGTTCAGAGAACAAAGTAACAACATTTAAAGAATCCAACCCATCAGTGAAGCCACCTTCCCTCAAGACACTGTACAAGCTCCAAGCAGGTTTGTCCTCAGCCCACAGGAGGTGTAATCTAATTGTGAGGCAGGAAAGAACAAGCAGATACAGATAAAGCAAACAAACTAACTAACTAAATAAATCGAACAGAGAAACAGGAAACAGAAAAAATTTCATATTGACATGTAAAGAAGATTAGTTGAGCTTGTATTACTTTCACAGTTCATGGTCTGTGATGATGCAAAACTGCTTTTGCTCCCAACCTTCTTTTCTGGTAGGGTTTTGGTTTTGTTTGATATTGAAAACAACAGTTCTTCTAACACTAGATGATTAGGACTGGAAGATAAAAAAGAGGAAAAAAAAAATCCCAAACCAAGCACACAGAGGGAAGTAATGTTAAAGCAATTAAAAAGGAAAAGACTTAGCAAAATACCACTTCAAAAATATGCATAAAATTATCTACCTACCTAAGGCTACAGGCGTGTCTTAGATAAAGGTGGAAATTTTATTCGGTAAATCAATGGATGAGCACAACTTCAAATGTATCACTCTGAAGCCTCACACTACCACCTCAGGTAAACCCACAGACTAGGTCATGGCACTACTGATCATTCCAAGCTTAAAACCACAGTAAATATTTATTAACATTAACCATGGCACTTTGGTTCAGTGATTTAAGAAATGTAACTACCTTAAAAAAGCATTGAATCCCCTTTTCTACTAGAGACAGGTACACTGAAGAAGCAAAATATAGTTTCCCAAGAGCTTTCTCGTAAAGTTGTAAGGGCGCGATTTGGATACACTACCAAAAAAAAAAAAAAAAAAAAAAAAAAAGCAATCCTTTACTAAGTACAATTAAATTTTGATTGTAATAGTCATTCCTTTAATTACAGTTGATGAAAAACATTGCACATAATTTGTTTTCCCCCCATCAACATTCCAGATACAGATTTCCATTACCTCATCAATGCCCACAACATGAAGTAATCAGAAATAAACCATGAGCAAAATCTCTACGATATTTATGTTCTTAAAAAAAATAAGACAACCATACCAATGTTCAGGTTTATATAAGCAATTCTACTAAGTAAAATATAAAATGGGCAGGGGTAGATATGAAGTATGTTGGTTTTGGGTGGGGTATTTGTTCCAGAATAAGAGTCTGAATGACAAGCACTTTAGGTCTGGGACAGTTTCCATTTGTATAGTCTCTCAGAGAGCAAGGACTCAACTCTAGAAAGATCTGACTGCTTCAAAACTCAAGGTACGATAATAAATCAGAAAGGATATAGTTTATATTTTTGAACCACCCATACTGCAGATAAGCCATTTATTGACTAATTGTGGTACTGGTCTCCATCTCAGCTTTCTGGCTGCATCTGCCCTGAACACGGAGCCACAACTCTAGCATATGCCAGAAATGTCTACATCCAAGTAACTGAGATTAACACTGAGACAAAAATACAATGATGTTTCAGCTCAGACTCTGCAAGTATATTTAGACCTCAGAGGAATTCAAGAGTATGTGCTGACCATATGTCAGCTATAACCATGGATGATTTCCTGCTTTTAGTCCTCTATTAGGCTGGACAAACATTGCAGTTGCCCCTCACATTTGCAGGGTCTCCAAAACTTTTGTTAAATCTTGAAAACAGAGTATTATTGCTACTTGAACTTAAGACAGTTAAACAAAGCAAGTGATTAAATCATACTTTGAAAAGTATTAGCATTCCTGAATGCTCACAATGTATTTTTTTACTTTCACATATAATAGGTCTTTTTATTGCCTTCTGAATATTGCTACTGTATACTTACTACCTGAATAGACTCCCAAGACAACTTTCCAGGTAGCTGTTACTGGCTCACCTTTGTGAGCAGGCTGCTCCCATGCCATTTGCAGACCAGTTCTGCACTATGCACAAATCCCGATCTCACCATGCACAGAATACAGACGTACTATAAGAAATGCCGTATCAGCTAAAGCTGAACATAGGCATAGCCATTAGCACTTCTAAAGCATTCCCCCGTCTAAGAAAATGGCATATTAAAAAACAAACAAACAAACGATGCTGGCATAAAAATCTCTGTGTATTTTCTTCCTGCTTTAGGTTGAGAGAGGAAGATACACGAACTAGCAAGTATCACTATTCTGTTTTTCATGATAAATTGACAGCAGTCTAATTACATAATGCATTTCTACCAAGCTCGTGCCAGCATCAAAAGTCAGGTGACGTGTAGGGAAATGCAGGAAATTTTTTAAATCTTCATTCAACATTCCTGAAAGCAGCCACCAAACATTTCAGTACAACTCCACATTGAGCTGGTCAGAGAATACATTGGTTGTGGCTACATTTCCAGTTTCAGACCACAAGTCTTGGAGGCCTGGGAGTATAATGTGTCCTTACAAATCATTTATTTTATTAAATGTAAAAATTAAGTTT
The DNA here is from genome assembly GCF_004027225.2 of Strigops habroptila. Classification (NCBI taxonomy): domain Eukaryota; kingdom Metazoa; phylum Chordata; class Aves; order Psittaciformes; family Psittacidae; genus Strigops; species Strigops habroptila. The sequence goes on along the minus strand of NC_044279.2, from coordinate 43,381,583 downwards.
TCATTTGTCCTTTAAGACATGGCAGTAAAGAATATTAAGTCCAAAAAGAAAGAAAAAAGCCTATTTACGTGGAACTAAAGATGCATGTTTGTCTTCTATAGCAATAACCTAAGCAAATACAGGGAGAAGAATACGTGTTTGATTCATAACATTTCATCTAATAATGGAGTAATAAATTAATGCCACATGCTGTGCAATGGTATGTTTGAAACTCACAGTCAATTCTCATGTTGAGAGGGACTTGAAAACTTCTTCAAAGTACTCAAAGCACAAGGCACAGTGCCACTTTCCAAGAGTTTCTATAGCTTTATATCATCAACTATTTCTTCATATACATAGCCCTAAAAATAGTATAGTATTGTCTCTGCTGATAGCTTGGCTTGGCCTTCCAGCCAAACCACTATTGCCAAGACTAGGTTAAAACCTAGTGCTTCATTAGCCACACAGCAGCCTTGGCAAGGACCAGCTCAAAGCAGCAGTGCTTCGCATCATCACCATCTGTCCCAAACTAGGACTTAGTGTGAGGAATAGCTAAACAAGGCAGCCACAAGACTGTAGCTTCTGCAGCAATCTAGTTTTTGCACAGCCACAGCTAAGCCTCTGTCTTCAGCTATATTGCTTTATTCATTTTCCCTTCCCAAACAATTTATCTCTTTTTTAGTACCCATTGTGTCTTTCTCCTTGAATGGGCCTAACCATATTAACTAAGCCATTGCTCCTTTTTCCTACTTTGGTTCCAGTGTCTGTTTTCTGTATATGTCTTATTAGCTTTCCATTGAAGGAAACATGAGAGAAAAAAAAACCACCCAGGGAGATGGAGAGAGAACAGGTTAGAAAAGCAAGCTCAAAAGTCATGAAAGACAGGACTGAAATCCACAGAGACCTCTCTAGACAAGCTTCCCTGGTACCCTGTGACCAGATTGTCAGCACAGATTGCTTATCCCCACTTACGCTAGTAATGGTCACTCCTTTCAGAGCTGTTGACCGTGCTGATGGCGGTGTGATCTATCTCAGATTTCAGAGAGGCACGCATTCTTGGCTTAAGCAGTTTGACCCAGCCTGGCTTGATACAGCAAAAACAGTTGGGACTGCCAAAGTCTAGGGATAATTTCTCTTTCAGAAAATGCACTAGCAGCATTCACAGGCTGAGAGCAATTTTTCTCCCAATTTGTGTAGTGGATTTGGATCTTCTGCATCACACGCACCTAAGAGCCACCAAGAGTTATATCACATTTCAGCCTGCCCTGTTATACCTTCTGTCTTCCTTCTTCTTTCTCCAGACCTTCCTTCACTACCACCATAACATTTAGATGGCCCTTGTACCTGCAAAAGCAACACAGTCTCTAGCACACAGGACCACTATGCATACCATGCCTCTTTTCCAAGCATTGCCTCTTTTCCATGCCTTGCTCTGCTTGTACCTTTCAGTCCAAAAGCTCCTTGGGGCAGAAAATCTCAAGTGCTCCTTGAAAGCAGCCTCAAGTACCACTCCCCACCCAGTTGGATAATGTAACCGAAGTGAATGGAACTGCATCAGCATCTTAACAGACCAAAACATTTAAAAAACAACAAACACTAGTAAGTGAGGAAGTATTTGCCCCAGATATCTGCGCACACAACAGCTGAGAGGAGCTTTGTACCAGTGCTGAACCTCGTGCTGCCTTGCTGCTTTACTTTTTTTCCTGTTTGCTCACTACACCAAGTCTTCCCAGTCTATTCCTCAGCAACAACTGGACCGCACAATCAGCAGGATAATGGAGCTGGCATGTTCTCCTATATTCTCCAAACACATTGGCAATATCAGTCCCCAACTTGGAGAAAAGACAAGGTTCTGCACCCCCACGTGTAACGAGAGAAAGACAAAAGGAAAGTCTGCAGCCTAAGTCTAACTTCACTGGGGGGGGGTCGTGTTCCTTTTATTTAAAGCCATGCACAGAGGAAAAAATAGCCTCAACAGTATGCCAAAATGAAGTAATTTAAACGAATGAATAGTAGCTATTATTTGCTTAAGACCTCACTGTTTCTCTCTTTAAGAAAATTAATTGTGCAATAGAGCAGGTCAAGATTAAATAAGAATTTAAGTAAGAATTAAATAAGGAGGCAGCTTTTTAGTATGCCCCAGGTAAAACAGGTGAGCACACACAAAGGGCACCCCATAACGCTATTTGTACATGCATTGCTGCATAATTGTTTGCATAGGAGCAAAGAACTGTCAGCCTGTCATAAGACTTCATGCTAATTGCTTGTGTGTGTGTGTTATGAAATGTAAATTAGGACTCCCTCAAAAACGTGGAAAATTGCACTTACCTAAATCTCACAGGATTAAGGGGGCAGTCATTCAAATAATATTTCTCGCCAAGAAATGTGAAACTAGGCTCTGCAAAGATGTTCTAGACAAAGAGAGAGATCTATTAGCACATATGACAGTTGTTTTGCTGCACATGCAGCTCCAAATCAAATTTGCAAACCGGTGAAACATCTGGAGAGGGAAGCCTCAGATGGTGAGAACCGTCACAGTTATGGTAACACCCACGGTGTTTCTTTACCAAGCGTGATATGAAATTAAGTGATTAATATACATGATGATTACAACAGTTGACATAATTATCAAATACTGCAGGACTCCTGTGCCTGGAGGGAGAGGGCTAGCCTGTAACTTCTGTTTTACCTTCCCCTTCCAAAAGAAAGCGTCTACCACTACCAAGTTCTTCTGAATACCGAAACATAATAATGATACTAATTCCTTACATGCCTTTGTGCCAAAATATATAAAATAAAAATATATTACAAGAACAAGCACAGCCCATAAAGATTTTCACTGCTTCATTATTTAGGACCAACCAAGCATTTTATGAATTGTAGTTATTTATGATGTTTTATATACTCCGTGTTTGTTTATGCCCAAAAGGTTCACCTACTTCCTCACTGTGGCTCTCCGTCATGCAACAGCAAGACAGGTCAGACTTCAAATTGCACCGCAAGGGTCTTATTATCATATCCTTGCAGGCCCTTTATTCTGCAAACACTTAGCCATGTGTTTAACTTTATGCATACAAGTAGTCTCACCGAACTCATTCATGAAATTCTAGCCTTATTTAAATTGCCACAGGTTTTACCATTGACTCCAGTTGGACCCAGATTTCATCTAATGGGACTATTTACATCTGAAAAGCTGAACACATGCCCAAGTGTTTGTAAAAATAAAGTCTTAGCAGCAAAGCCAAGGCATACACTGCCATTTTATCTCTTACTGGCATCTTACACAACCTGCAGAATGATTTGCTTTTATCTTGACTTTGACCAAGTTAGGACACAATAAACAGATCATCACTAAAGCAGACTGTCAGGTTATATTTTTCCTCCCTTTTTGGATATTACTAACCAGTAATATCTTACTCTCCAATCTGCTAATTTTTTCCTTTCCAATAAGCATGAAATAGTTAATGCTTAATCATCTAGGCACAAACACTGACTTTGCTTAGCTGGAGAGTTCATTTGTACTACAAAAAAGAATAAATTTCATGCAGGTACAAAAGACATACAGAAAAACAGATTAGTGATTAGTAAGCTGCAATTTTCTTTCTTTAATTACAACAGCAGCAATATTCAGCCAATCTAAATTGAATTCAGTTAAATCAAGGTTTAGTCAGTTCCTGAAGCAATACCTGAAACACAATCTCTGCGCTTGCTTCCTCATTTAGTTTTAACATGGTTAGTGTAAGGTGACCCAAGTACCTAACTTCTAACCTTCAGCAGGAAGAAAAAAAGAAAACTCAGAAATTGCAAAGCCAACAGAGATCTTTTGCTACAGAAAGTAAAACTGTGGAAGTTCCTGCTGTACAGAAATTCAGGAAAATTAGTAAAGAAATAAAGGTGCTCTGAAAACAAAAGCCAACTTGCATTTTCTGATTACCATACTGCTTTATCATACTGTATTTATGAGTTTAGAAACTCCCGAGGGCATAATTTGATACTAATTTAATCACTCTGTTGGAAGATCCACTGATTGCAGGGTCCATCCCTTCACTCCCTCCATGACCTGCATTGCGGGTAACACAAGACAGCACGCAAGTATAGATAAGATGGAAAACTATGTCTGTTATTATATGTGCAATTAAATATACATATTAAATGCAACCACATTGTTATGAACATTTTGCATTTTACAATACGAAATACAGCATGATAAGCAATCTTCCTTGAGCAGTTTATTCTACAGGGGTGCTCATTTACCCTTGGCAAAGCACTAACTGGTACCATTTCAGGTTCATGATAAGAATTACTACAATATCTGCTCTTCTTTAACAGGGCTGTGCTCTGGTACCTCACAGATTTTATAGAGGATTTCAGTCCACAAAAAATGAGGATGGAAAACAAATACTCTCCACTCACTAACCACTTATAGCAGCACATAAAATATAATGCTAATTTTCATAGTGTACACACAGATGTTTCCCCACAATTTCTAATCTTGAAAGAGGTATGCAAAATAAAGTGCTCTCAGTGCCCTTGCTGAAGCAAAAACATTCAGCCATTGCTCCCACTGTGCTACACAATGAACAGATGCCCCTACACCCTTGCCCACACTAATATCCAGTGCAGTTTATACTTTTAAGCAGAATTGTTTAAATTACACTAGATCATAAGGGAAGGAAACGAAATTTCAACAAACTGATTTTTATCTCACCCATTATTGAAAATTCTCATCCACATCATTTAGATTTTTCCTTAAATATTTACAGAAAGAACGGGCATTAATACTCTTTATTCTTTACTGTACTTAAATTTACCTGTGTCTTAGTTCTTTATTTTCATGCTTCAAAGTAATTTTACTTATTCAGAAAACAGTACTATAATGTTAGGATTCAGTAGTAAGAAAATGAGGTTTAAATCTTTTTGCTGTAAAATAAGCTCATACAGTTTTTCACATCATTAACAATTAGCACAGTGCGAACACAAACTGAAACTCCCTGCCTATAATAAGCTACAATACATGGAATCACAACAAAATCTACAAATTTCAGTCTGCAGGATGTTCAGAACAAGCCAAGCATAGAGCCAAGTTAGTAGATTTAAATATCGCACACAGCATGTGATCTCTGGAAACTGTGCATAACAGGGTGGATCCTAGCTTCAAGCTACTGCATTGGAGCCTTTCAAGATACGTACATCATACTCATCACCATGGTACCTGCAGTCCTGTACTATCCAGTTTTCCTGCTTAGACAAGACTCCTTTTCCAACACTATCCCCAAGGAGCACAGAGATCTAGAGCTGAGTAAAGAGCAGCAAACCTTCTCTTTTCCTGCAACACCTGCTGATTTCCATACATATCAAGTCAACAGCTCGGAATTACAGTAGACTGAGCACTTACCTTCGTGTCAGACGGATATACAGGTCCACTACACTACAGGTATTCCTATACAGTCATTTTTATAATTTTTTCAAGAGAGTAAAATTCTAAATATTTATACTATTACAAGCTAAGAGATTACATATGCAGCACACAACCAAGTGAAAGCCAATATTCTTTAAGGCCTTTCTTCTTTGTGGGATCCTTTCCTCACCTCATCAGACACTCTCTCAGTCCCTAAACGAGATGGCTTTTAATTGTTTTCAGAAAGGATTGCACAAATGGATTGCAATTGGAATATCTAGGGGAAAACAAAAAGAAAGAGTGAGCTGTCCCCTAGAGAAATTTCCTGCAAAATCTCTCACAGGTTTAACTGTACCTCAGCAGATCAGTTTTGTTTGCTCATAAACATCAACTTTTTTATTAATATCCTTACATTAGTTTCTTTGTCAAGTGCTAGAAGCTCTAAATTCCAGAGGACCCACTAGCTTCATGATCCCTGGATATTCAATCCTTCGTTTTGCTTTTAACCCTGTATCAACTAGGCATAAAGCTTCAAGTACCAAAGTCTACACACCAGGGTAATTCAGGGTTCTGCTTTGACCACATACAAACCTAGTCATTCAACATTAATTAAAACAGAATTAGTGAGACTTTGTTTTATTAAAATAAAGAAGTACACTGCTACAGCAGAACACTCAAGAGAAACCATGGCCAACCTGCCCTGGCTAAACAACATCTAGCAATTCCATGGAAAGGGGTGAGTATATAAAGTAACTTCCATTAGACTTCCCTTCTTTAAGCCCAAGCCATCATTTTAAAATAGCCAGATGCCTTTATCATCATTTATACCAACACCACGCTGCCACAAACCTACTAAAGATGCCGTTTTGGCTGCCAAGAGTTTGCAATCACATTTCGGGCAGAGAGAGCAAGAGAGGAAGCAGAAGCAGGAAGAGATGTAATGACTTGCACAGTAGCTCAGGGCACATCCATACACGCAGCCCCAGGCCCATTTGGGTGGATAAAGCTTTCATCTGGGGCTCCACCTGCCAGCGGTGCTCCATGAGCCACATCCCCACAACCATCTCCGTAACACTAGCGGAAGCTATGCAGCGCTAGTGCAGAGCTGCTTTCTGCAGTCTTTTCAGAGCCCAGGAAGAGCATGAACATGTCTGCCAGCAAACAGCAGCATAGACAGTATTCCAGGGTGATCCAGCTTGGGTTTTGCTTTTTCAGCATGAGGCCGACAACAGTAGGAACCACCTTCATTGTGGCCTTTCCCCACACTTAAGTCTTCTGTCTTCTAAAAATGCGCACCTTGAGAAATCTCCAGAAGTGTGATGTTTATTAAAGAGAAATATTAACATTTTTAACAAACCAAAAGTTATTTACAAAAAAGAGATGAGTAATGTACTGCGAAATGAAATAGAACATACAGATATGTCTTTTCACACAAATAGAAAATTTATTCCACTATATCGGTGTTATAAAGAAGCTATAAAGAACTGTGTGCTACAAAATGAAAGCTGCTATACACAAAATTGCTATTTCATTTGATTAAATTTTTTTATCATTCTCTTTAGTACTTTTTCATTCAGCAAGCTTTATTTATACAGTCATACAACATTTAATTTTTATACTTATTTTTTTAATGGAAAAAATTATTTTTTTACCTGGAACCTTAATCCAGGTCAAAGTGCTTTTAAAAAGCCCAAGTTTTCTTCTGCTTTAATTATTAAAATGTAAAAGATCAGAAGTTTAATTACAAGTAATTAATTAAAAAAAATGAAAACCTTCTTCTGCAACTAACGATTATTTTGCAAGACCAATACTCCTTGCTCTCCAAAAAAAAAAAATTTTCAAAAAAAAAACCAAAACAAAACAAAACCAAAACCACCACACACCAGGAAAAAAGAAAACTTTTAAGGCTTCCCCACGTACAACTGAAATTGTTTGAAGAAAATGAAGCACATACATTGAAGTTTCACGGCATTTACTACAAGGAAATTCTTGTTATAATTCAAGATTTTGCAGCATGGAAATACACAGATAGATGCAGACCATACTTAGAAGTCTCTTCCCAGAAACTTTCAGGAGTTGGGAGGAAGCATGGAAGGCCAAAGAAAGGATGGCAGAATGAGAGCAACTTTACCAGAGATTCACAAACCAAACTTCCAAGCAAAGCTTCACAAATTATTTCAGAGTTGCCCAAGATGATTCACTGATGAAATTCTGTTACCAACAAGGACAGCCAGGCCAACACAGAGAGGCTTAATCCGAGACATAAATTTTAGTTGTATCTAGAGGGCTGATGTACAACACACAAAATCAGGCTTAAGATCCTGCCTCACTTCTGAGTCTAATTTCTTTATCTTCTTATTAAATAATTAAAACAATCAATGCTGTTGCTACACTAAGCAGTCAAATCAAATACAGTATCAAGTAGCAAAGAAGGCATGATAGTACCCTCATCTTCACATATTTGTTGGACATGAGAGGATATGACAAGGCACAGTGTTCCTTCAAATATCTTTTTATTTGAAAAGAAAAAAAAAAAAAAACATTTATTTTTAAAAAGCATATGAACCATGAAAAAGAGTATACAGCAGAAGGCTCATAGCCTACAGAACAACAGCTACAAGTGGATTCTTCCACCCACAGAGTCATACTTGAGCAGCGTGGCTCCTTCCACTTCAGTAAGAAAAATATCCAGTGTTATTTGGGGTTAGGAAAGCTACTCTAATGGCCAGAGGCAACTGTGGGCATCTCATCTGAATTTCCAACTGGACCTAATCCCCTTCTCAAAAGTAGCCCAGTATGAGTCCACTCAAATAAAGGAGACAGCCAAATATAACTGATCCTGACCTAGGAATGTTGTCAGGCTGTAAAATGAAACCAAGAACACTCCCATGTTAGCATAGTGCTTAGAGTATCACATAAAGGCTAAAAGCACCAACAGGATCAACCTGCAGAAGAGAACCAACACAGTACTAAACTAAACTGACTTGAAGGCATAGACATTGTGTGCTTTAAAAAGCAGATTTTTAAGTGTAGCGCTTAATGTGCTGTTTTGCACATTAAGCAGCGAGATCCTCCTGTGCCTTCTCAAAAGCCCACCATCAAAAACATTCTGAAAATGATGAAATCAAACCACACACGCACAAAAGACTCAAGGACACCAAAGTCAAAGTCCCAGAAGCGACTGATTTTTGGAGGGTTTCATCATTTCAAGGTTTCATGTTAGAGACATGGAACAAATCAGTCATTTGCAGAAAATAAATTTATCCTGGATTAGGAGTTCTAGTTCTCCCCATGCAGCCTCCAAAGATGCTGACCTATTATTTTATAATCCAGTGAACTGCATTTCTCAAAGTGACTACTAAAAGGCTGTCAAACAGACAGACATGTATATATAAAGAACTTCAATCGAACAAATCACGTCCTCACAGCACTTAGAACTGCTTGAACTCTTGAATCTGCTAAAGCGCACCTCAGGGAAACACTCCGGACTGGAAGGCAAGCACAGGAATAACCATGAGACACGTGGGTCCAAAACAGAAACCAGCCACATACTGAATGTTTAGTGTTTAAATGACAATGGGACAGACCACCTCTGCCTACCTTTTAGAGGCAGCTTCAGCACACAAATGCTTGTCTCATCATGAAGTCTTTCATCTCCTGTTGGAATTTGGATGAAGCCATGGGGCTTGGTTTTATTTGTGATACTCCACAATAACGGGTTTGGCTGACCCCTATGCACATACAGGTTTATTTTCCTGGCACCAGTGTTAATTCTTCAAGATCTTTATAATGGACAACATTCTATGCCTTGGGGATTTTTTTCCACAAAGTAATTCTGTCACCTTAAAAGCACTGCAAACAAACTTACAGAAACTATTTTCAGTGGAAGAGTATTTCTTAGCACTTTACTCATACGCAGGAACTCATAAGTGTTGGGTCTTTTAATATCAAAGTAAATAATGATTACCAGCTTCAACAGTTACTGGGCAAAACCTAAGAGATATTTTAAACAGCATCAAGTGAGAAATATTTCCGCATACAAGTTGGAGGCTAGATGCTGTAAGGGCACTCCTGATGCACCAGGATGTTAGAAGCCTACGCACTTACCAGCCAGGCACTGCCTCCGAAAGAGTATCTGATTTATAGAGCCATCCAACTCCCAGCTACATTCCCTTGCATCAGAGGAAGAGAAAATTCTCAGTAAAGCAATTAAAAACTGAAGTCACACTTACTCAGAGCAAGTAGCCAAGCAACTGGAAGCGCTATGTACAGAAGTTAAATGCTATCTCTAAGTTGGGACTGCAGACAAATACTTGCAGTATATCTATCTTTTATTTAGGTGTTTGAGAGGGTTCAAAGACTAGTTTACCACCAAGAAGGGTGCCTTAAGCATAGGGCACAGGTCATTCGGCAGCCATGATGGGGAAGTGGCACACTGGAGTCTGGTTCCTGGGCCCAGCACCAGCTATTAATTGTTACATGTAAAAACCCACAGCGGTAGGAAGAGAAGACAGGACAGAGGTCTAGGAACAGTTTAGGCTGCTGCTGAGTGGGTTTGTTTCCATGACAATTTTGGTCACTGAATAGTGACCCTGTTTCAAGAGTTCGAGTCCTTTTTTTAGGACTTAAGTACGCCAGGCACTGGCAGAGTCTTTACAGCAATAGTTCTGCTACCAATTACTGTCTTGTTCCTCTGAACCAATACTGAACTAGCTGACTAAAGCGCAGAGGAGTTAAAATCATGCAATTTCGCATCAGCAAAATAGCCCAGAGTAATGCTAAATTCAGAAAAAAACAACCCATCTGAATACTAAATTCAGAAAAAAAAACCCTGTCCCTCCTTGAACAGGTCAGAGGTCAGGGTGGGGTTTTTTGGGTCTAATGACAGGCTGGTGAATAATAGGGGATGCCACAGACTAGTCCAGTCGTCTAGTAGTAATGGTTTGTACCATCATGTGGAAAATCCTCATCCAATTACCTGTCAGTCTCTGGCTTCATGGGCCAGCTGGGACCAGGAGCGCTGCTAAGGCCAATGTTTTTAACTCCTGGAGAGAAGCAAGTGCTCTGAGGCAGTCAACTGTGACCCTCCACAAATAAATTAAGGAGCCTTTGTGGCAGACTCATGGGAAATCTGTCTTGCTCTCTGTTGCAAGACAGATGCCACACAAACACTTGGTCTCAGGTTTTAGGTATACACCAAAAATCCACTATTCTGTTTACTATAGTGATGCATATAGTATAGACGCCTATGTGTGTTTTGAGAGGCTATCCCGATTTTAACAGGTTTTGAAGCATAGATATGAGCCATTTGAATAAACCACTTGAAAAAAATATCAATTAAGATATAAAAGACAAAATGGCTTACACTGAAATCACAATTTTCTCTTAAAACAGCAATTAAAAAGATCAAGAGACAAAGGAAAGAAGGGATATGAAGTCAGTAAATGAGCATTATTTACCTCTAACTGAAACCTTCCAGTATTCTCAAAAAATCTCCTCATGAAGCCAGACAAGAAAGGCTACCATAGTAGTTCACACTGTCCTACGGAACACAAGTATTCAAGTATTCCTCGTACTTGAGGAAGCCACTTTTACTTTTTCACCCTTTTGAAGCTTAACAAAGCCAGGAACAGCTAGGGGTGGCAAAGCATCAGAGCACATCAACTAGCCATCCCTGGTTACAGAGGTTGGGTGGCCAAGTTTCATCAGCTTGACTTGGTCTGATTTACTGATTTTTTTTTTCCTTGAAGTGAAACAGAGATTGACAGATGACTTGATCCTCATCTGCTGCCCTGGTGATACAGCACATTTCTTTGTTTCATAATAAGCTGTCATATACGAAGAGCAGCAACCTTGTGCTAGACTGAAGCATCCTCCAAAGACAGAGCCAAAGCGCACACCACTGCCTTTGGAGATGCCTGTTATGAGACATTCATAGGTCCGCAAGATATTTCAACTGTCCTGAAGTAACAGTAGAGTCGATATGTTAAGTAATATTTAGGGTGCAATTCCAAAAACCAATTTCCTCTGGCTCTTTGAGTTTCATTCAGCAATGGGCTGGCCTTCGGGGAAACATGGTTTAGTATGGAGTTCTGCAGAGAGTGAAACTGGGAAAGAAATTACAGGATTTACACCCTCTCCCTCTTACTAGGGAGGGACCACCTGTGCAAGCAATAATACAAATGTCTGAAGTCTAGAGGACCATCCTGAGACTGCGGGAATATGGCCCAAGAACCTGATCTAGAAGAAGTAAAATGAAATCCTACTGCCACCCTGACTTACATAACCTGCCCACAGAACAATCTCCCAGTCTAAAAAACAAAACAAAACAAAATAAAAAAAAAAAAAAAAAAAAGGAAAAAACCAATCCTAGAAGCCTACAACAAGAAAAGGGCAAACTTCCAGACAAGAGAGGCAAAGGAGCCCTAATTCATCACTCTTGCAGCTATCAGATGGTTAACAAACTGAGATGAGACACTTTGAGCCTTTTGCGCAACTTTCACTCTGGCAAACTTAGAGGATTCAGAAGCGCAGCTGGAATACATATGGGAGATGCTGGAGAAAGTGGATCATATGAATTTGTAACTCCATTGTGTGCTGGATGAACTTCCTGAAGATGAGGCGCATCCTGTTGGTGACTCAGGGAGACTCTCTGTCTGCCAACAGTCATGAATTTATTCTCAGAACCAACTACCAGAAGTGACATGGTTTAGTGTTATATATGCACAAGAATCTTAAAATAAAGCCTACAGGGACATAATTTCTCTTTTGCTTCCAAGAATTTCTATATTATAGCATCTCCACTGGAAAAAAAAACAAAACAAAAACATTTTTATGAAACTAAGATTTCACATTTTGATCAAAGTCTTTTCTTCAGCACAACTTTTTATGCAGCAATACTTTCAAAATCAAAAGCCAAATATATTTTTAGATTATTTAAAAAATGGAACTGGCATCATATTAATAAAACATTGTTGTGCCAGGCTTACCGCATTAGATAACCAGTTATTGGTTCACTTGGTTAATACTCCAAACAGAACCTGAAAACTACATGGCCTCAGTTACTCAGGCATCTTCTCTGGGTTATGCTGTTCTTTATCAACATGTTAATACGTTCTTTATAAACATGTTCGCTTCATAAACAAATTATTCTTATGGTGATTTGAAATTAACAAACAGAAGACACAACAGGAGAGACAAAGGGAAAACGCTACAGACAAGGCATAAAAGTCCCCATCTCCCCACTTTTCCCAACCACCAGCCTCACTGATGGAATTCAGACGACTGCAGCCAATTGCAAACTGGAGCTACTGAAAGCTACTGGAGAGGTGTACTTGGAGCTGACGAATTGAGAGTAGATGACAAAAAGGGGCCATAAAAAAATCATAGATTTAAATTAATAATCAAATATATGCACACAACAAGGAGACAGATGGCAAGCAATTTTCCCCAGTGTACTTATACTTGTTCTTCTAGTGCACGTATTTGGGTCACTTGCTAGATTAAATCTCATGTGGCAGACCCAACAGAGGTACTGTCAAATGTGTATGGGCTCAGCCTGTTCTTAAATGATGCAAGTCTGACACAACAGGGTGAAGGCATTTACTAGGATTTCTTCAACACAGCTTGCAATACTACCCTGTAACTTAGAAACACGTCTGCTGGATATTTTCTACAATCAGCAAGGCTGCCCCGTTCAGGCCTGCTAAATAAAATGCAGCACAAGCTAGAGAAAGTTGAACAGTGCTACCAAATCTCACAGAACAGTCCTTACAGAGATTAGACAAATACGTACATATCTTCCAGAGCACCAATTCTGTCAATGTGCCACAGAAAGAATACATCACTCAAGGTTAAAGATTCCTACTAATTCTCTCTTCAAAACATGCCTTTCTTCTGACATTTGGATGAAGGAAAGAACACCTCAATGGATGAGTTGCTTTTGACATGTTCTCTGTAGCAACGCATGACCTCAGATATGCAGAGCACTAAATCTTCCACACCCCAGCTATAGACTGACAGTGACCTGTCTTATTTAGTGCAGGTCACATGAAGGAATACAACTTCAATGCATGGCACCCACAGGTCAAATTGCCTACTTCGGGGGGGGAATATTAAGTGGCAGGGAAAAAGAATTACACAGATGTGTAAGCCTAATTGAACCAATGGGTTTCCCTCCTGTAATACTGGTAGGTATTAGCAAGAACACAAACTGCATGTGCAGAGATTAGCCCCTCTTAATCTGGGAAAAAGCTGTATTTAATGCAGTGCAACAAGGAAAATCTTCAATACATCCACAGGAATGCAAACTCCATTTCTCCCTATACCTTGTTATCAGTTCCAAATTACTCAGCAATAAACAAACCTTTATTAACAAGCCATGTGAGCTCTCTGCGACATTAGAGCAACATTTAAATATTGCCCCCCTTCCCACATTCGTCTCTTCTTTTAGATTACTGCATCCAGCTTCAAATAAAACAAATCAGCAAAAATAGGGAATAAATATATTTATTTGTTCCTATATGAACAAGGAGTATTTGAGTTGGGGGGGGAATTTCCCCCTAATAATCTACACATGTACCAAGGAAATACCACAGCTGTCTGAGAATTACAGTAGCAGAGAACAGGGTGGCAAAAGCTTGTGTTTTCTAGGTCTACATAAAAAAACCCCAACATAATAAAGCAGTATTTCTTTTTTACACTGGCTCTCAGGTTTAGAGGCTGTCACTTTTATTCAAAGTAATCAATAAGTAAATTGATCCAAAAGATCACATGTTTGCACTGATTATGTGCATGCCACGTATCTGTCTAGCCTGAAATAAGTTAGGCAGACTAATGATGAAAAGTAAGAATGTATACACTTTCATATTCAACTTCCTCAGGCTTTAAATTAATTCAATTTCAGTTTAATTGGGTGAAGGATGGGAAATAAAATATTGAATCCCTTGATATAGAGTTATAAAGCCATGACTACAAGCAAGTTTGTTATATCGCTGTCCATACAGTCCTTGGTCTGGTGCCGTGCTGCTGCTAAAATATTAAGTTTTACCATTGGGAAATTGATTTTGCCATAAGAAGTTTTTACAATGCCACTTAATCTTACCCAACCTACATAAAAAAAAATACAGAAAGCAATTACAGACACCCTTTATATAGTAAGCTTGATCACTATATTAAAAAAAGAAGAGTCTGATGCAATTTCAATATAATGCAAAGGAAGCAGGAAAAGCTATGGCAATGTACTGCACTCCTGAAACAAAACATTGCAGGTTCCTAGCTTAAATGCACAATCTTGATTCACTTAAAGTAGTACCATTATCCATCTCTCACATGGAGGGCTGTGTCCTGCAGCTCCAGCATCAACCGCCTTTTCTAGTGTTACGTTTCAAGCCAGCTCCTGCAGGGCAGTGAGATTCTGTGATTATAGTTAAAAGAACACTTTGGGTCTGAGAGTCTGCCTCTTTGAATAGATAACCCTTTCTAGTTCAACAATTACTAGCATGCAACAGCCATTTCTGCTTTGCCCCTTCCAGTGCTGTAGTTGAAAAACATCCTAATTAGATGACCCTGCGTACAGAAATGCCATTAACTGGTTTTCAGAGCACTTCAGTGAATGCCTAAATCTTAGCTGCGATGATGAGAAGTACTTTAGTTGGGAGGTAAACACATAAAGCAGTATTTTAGAACACCTCTGATTGTCTGGGATAAGTACTAGCAAAGACAGTGCATGGTTCTTTTCCACCCTTCCCGAGATGAGACTGAAATATCACTGGGTTTTAACTGCATTGGAGCACACTCAGGTGAGATCAAGATTAACCTTGACCTCCACATCAATAACACCAAGCAGCGTGAACTGGCCTGCAGGACAGGCTTATAAGCATGTCCTTAAACAACCCAGTTTTGCCTAAATATTGCAACATAGGCTACTTAGGGTTATGTAAATATTCCACAACTCCTGCAGTTCTTAACTACAACAAGCGTTTAAAATAGTGTCAGTGTGTCAAAATATTCACTACCAGCTATTGATCCAACTCAGACCCTGCATTTCAGGACAATGGCAGATGTTCTTTCTTTTACTGTTTGTGAATGAGCTTTGAAATGCTAAAATAATTTTAAGAAAAATCATAGCAGATAACTGGAAGACTCACAAAAACCTCAAAACACTTAACTGCTTCACAAGGCTTCGAGCGCATGTAAATGACCTGAAGCCTGAATCGCCACATTCTGCAGCCGCCACTGTTCTCAGCCGGAGACCTAGAGCACGGCTAACACTTGGCATTTACTTCCAGCATAATAGGTTTAATAGTAGCAACCCTTGAAAACAAAGGGGGTTTGGAGGGTGACGGTATTCTGGAAGCGGTGACAGATCCTTAAACACGGCAGGTGCACCGTAATACAGCTTAAGGGAGGAAAATTCCAAGTTTAGTAACTAATTGACTCCAGGACAGGCAGGTTATTTCCCAAGGCAAATGCCTAATCAAAGACATAACTGACCCTTTCGCATCCCATCAGCGCGCCGGGAAGTTCAGCTCACCCAGCAACATTTTTCCGCTCAGGCGCACCCCTGGTACCCCCCAACCGCCCTACCTCCCCCTCCTTCCCCGTGCTTCCTCGTATTCCTTCTCCCACAAGAGAAGCTCCAAGCCACCAACCCCGTTTGACAGCGGCTCAGGGAGTTACCCGGTACCGCGAACCGGAACCGCGAAGCGGGGCCCCGTCCCA
The DNA here is from genome assembly GCF_004027225.2 of Strigops habroptila. Classification (NCBI taxonomy): domain Eukaryota; kingdom Metazoa; phylum Chordata; class Aves; order Psittaciformes; family Psittacidae; genus Strigops; species Strigops habroptila. Next base: position 43,365,484 of record NC_044279.2, on the reverse strand, counting down.
GCTCACACGCAGAGGTGCTCAGGCGCTCCCCCCGCGCTCCCCCCCCGTCCCGCAAGCGGCGGGACGGCCGGTTGCAGCCACCGGGGAGGACCCGAACCGGGCTGTCTCGGCAGCCGGAGCAGCTGCCTGCCCGCCCGCTCGTCAAAGAGGAGGGGGGAGGCTGGTGAAAAGCTGTCAAAGTCAATCCGTGCTCACTTTTGGATGGGTTAATTCCAACGGAGCATGAATCACTCCAGGACGGCTAATAAGTTTAGCCAGGCGCGCTGCTCTCCCTAATACATTTTAATTATGCATCTGTTTTAATTGTGATAAGATTAAGTCACCGGAAAAGGCACAGACCGGAATCTTCCCCGACTACTGCTGAAGGCAGGTACAACCAGGAAAGGAGCAGGTAGGGAGCCCACCCCAGCCCAGCCCGGCTGCTCCCCTCCCCACTAACGGAGGGGCTCCAGCCCCCGCGGCCGCCCGGAAGAGCCCGACAGCGAACGGCAACTTCCCGCTCGGGGCTCGGTCCCGGCGGGCGGGGACAGGGAGGCGGCCGGGCGACCCAGTGACACCGCGCGTGTGGGAGCAGCCCGGGACACGCTAAGTTAAAGCGGCGGGTCCCGTCCCACTGGGAAGGAAAGGCTGGAGGGGACCGAGCCCGCGCGGGAGCTGTCACAGCCCCGGCGCCGCCGCGGTCACCCGGAGCCGAGGAACCGCCGGGACCCTTCGGCGCCGCTCCCGGTGCCCCGAGGGGGGCGGCTGCCGCCCCGCTCCCGGCAGGTGGGCAGCCCCCGCCCGCCCGGCCCCGCCGCTCCCCGCCCTACCTGTCATCGTAGCAGAAGTCGGCGCCCAGGGTGTTGAGGTACAGGGCGAGCCCCAGGGCGCTGCTCAACAACTCCGCGATCATCTCTCCGCCTGCCGCCGCCGCCGCGCTCGCACCGGGGCAGCCTCCCCTGCCCGGCCTCCCGCGCCAGCCCCGCCGCAGCTGCCCCTCGCTCCCCCGGCACCGCGGGGCGCCGCTCCGCGCTCCGCCGGCGGCCGCAGCCTGACGGCGTTCCCCCGCGCCTCCGCCGCTCCCTACCCCATGGCGGCAGGACGGGCAGGGGAGAGAGCGCAGCGCGGCTGGGTTAAGCACGGCTGGGCTCAGCGGAGCGGGACGCGGCGGCAACTGCCGCCTTCCTCCCGCGGCGCCTCGGCACTGCCGCTTCTCCAGTTCCCACCGGCCCCGAGCCGGGCGCCGCCACCGAGGCTCTGGGAGCGCCCGCGTGGGGCGCCCAGGGCTCCCACCGCGCCTGCGTGCGGACCCGCCCCGCGCCCGCCCCTCCGCCCCGGCCCGCCCGCCGCCCCGCCCCGCGGCCGGCGACCCGGCCCGCGCTGGGCCTGGGCCTGTTCCCGGACCGGCACCCTAGCTCGCGCTGGCATGGGAGCGGTACCGGCAGCGGCACTGGCAGCGGCTGGTCTGTGCGCTGGGCCAGGCTTGTCCCGCTGCTGCCGCTAGCTTGGCACAACCCTGTTCTTCAGGGGGATTTTTTCTTTCCCTTTTTCCCTTTTTCTTTTTTTCTTTCTCACGTCTTTCTCATTTCTGTGTGCTTTCTGTCGGTTTTCAGTTTGTTGTTTTCATTTTTTTTCTTTTTTTCCTTTTTTTGTTTTTCTTCCTCTTCCCCTTTTTTCTGTTCTCCCTTCCTCTTCTTGCTTTTCCCATCTTTATTTTTCTTGTTTTGCTGTTACCGTTTTCGCCCCTTTTCATTATTTTCCTCTGCTTCCCCAGCATATGTCAGATGGAAACTCATTAGTAGGAAAGAGAGGGCCTGTGTCACTGTGGCCGGTATGCCCACGCTTCCCCTTGCCCTGAGCCTGATACTTCCCTCACTGTCCACGTGGACATCATGGGGAGCTCTTAGCTCAGCTTCCAGTTAAGCAAACCCAAAGCAAAACCACTGAAACTTGGCAGGGGGGTGGCTAAAAACAAACACACCCCACAGCAAGGAGCACTGCAAACTGGGGCTCCCTCAAGGCAGCCCCACAACAGGGTGAGGGGAGCGCAGCCTGAGCCCCGTGCTGTGAGTGGGACAAGGAGATGGCCTGGGCAAGCAACCCAGCTGTGGGAAATAAAGCACTGAAAGCATCTTCAGTAATTCATGGGATACTGAGGCACAAAGTTATGGAAAGGGATTGGGTCCATGAAGCTGATTGTTTCCATTTTTAGGAGAGTTTTTTAAATGTTGCCTCCATTTACTGCTAGCCAGCCCTTGATATAACTGTTTCCTCATGATTTCCATCAAGTGGCACATCATGCTGTCCCAGAAGAATGGGAGTCTGTGCATCAAGCTGTGTCTAATAAATTGGGAGCTTTTAACAAGCTTGCTTTCTCCGCTATGTGATTATTTAATGCTGTTCCTTGCAACCTCAAAATATATTAAGTGCATTAAGACCTCTTTCAAGCAATGCTTAAAGTGCTCCTGTGAAGTCTGCCCTGAGTGTCACAAACGTCTCAGCTGCTTTTACTTAGATTCAGGAGGGGTGTTATCACCATCAGTGGCAGTAATTGCAGACTTGGGGGGAGGGTGCGTTTTCTTCAGAATATTAAAGCTTTGAGGGGCCTTATTGAACCCATTAGCAGATCACATTGATCTGGCATTAAAATTTCCAGCCTGAAGCGCAGAACACAGTAACCTAGATTTCAGAGGGTTGGTACGCTTTGTCAGAAGTACTTACTTTTGAACATCAATTCTCAGTGTGTTTCTGGACCTACTGCCAAGATCCCAATCATCATGACTTAGTCCTTCTTGCTGCAACAGGATTGCTGAGCTTCCAACACTAGGTTTGCACAGCTCCTTCTCTGGAACATCCTAATAAACTCTGCATAAAAAGCAGTGTAATTATTGCTGAGTCACAGTGGCAGAAGTGTCGTCTTCTCCATGAAAAGCATATGGGTTTTTTCTTCAAAGAGGCAGGACTACTGGCTGGGGGAGATGAGGGCTGGCAGAAAAGCTTTAGAAACAAAACAAATCTGCCAGTTTAACAAAGCCTGATGCTGGCTAGTAAAACCAAATGTCAAGAAAGGGTAGGATGGAATGTGTAGGCTGTGTGGAGAGCACCTAATCCCCTGGACATCCCCAGTGCTCTGGGGTGCCTGGAAGTAGCATTAGTGCTCCACCATCCTGTCCAAGTGGATTTAGATGCACTCACAAGAGTCCACAAAGTCTGCATCTTACAGAAACATTTCTCCCTATAAACAAAGGATAAGTGTTCTCCCAACAGCGAGAGCTTTCTCTGATGGAGAAAACCTGCTTTGTAGAAAGCAATAGATGGCAATGTGCGCATGTACCACCTCACCTGTCAGCTCTGGGACCCACACATCAGGCCAATCTAGGGGCAGCAAGTGAAAAGAGCTGGTGCAGAAAGCTGGAGACAGGTTCAACATAAAAATGATTGTCCTTGTCAGGCAAACAACACCTCATGAGAAAACAAGAGCGTAAAAATCAAAGCATGATAGGGGAATTCCTTCCCTTCCTCAGCTAATTAAAAGTAATAAATGCACTGGAGTTATGAACAACATTATACTTTACAGTTTCATCCGGAGAGATCAGATAACATTCTGAGTCATAGAAGATTTACAGTGTGATGTACCGTAATCACAAGGTATCAAAAAAGGTAATTTAGAAGTTCAGATCTGTCACTAAGTAGGCAGTTCCAAAATAACCTTTACTGCCAGAAAGTCATTGTCACAGACTCTGGTATCAGGGAAAAGGGAAGAGGTGGAGGGTTCTAACAACACATAATAATAACAGTAATTGTAACGATAACTAGCATAATGCAGTCATAACAGCTGATCTGCTGTGTATAGCTTAGTAGACAAATTCACATGCTTTATTGCAAATATGACAATCAAAAGCAATCTGTTTTAATACCAGTCTGGAAATTTCTTCATTAAAGACATTATAGACTCTGAGTCGCTGTGCTACAATATACTTCACCTAAACTGTGCCTGAAAGATTGAGTTGTGGCACAGCATGTAGAAATACATGTCTGTCACAGTGACAGATTTGGTTAACCGGTCACTTGCTATGAGACCTTAAATGTCAGGGTGGTGCATGTGGTGCAGATCCTTCAACAGATTAGATTAGACACTTCAATTTCTATACACTGGGTTCATTTGCTGGAGCTTGTAGAAAATATTTGTGCCAACTGAGAAGATAAAAGCTGACCCTCTGAAAGCTGCTGGGGTTTTTTATCAGAATGAGGTAACTGGATATTAAATATTACTATAGGAATAATCAAGTGGGATATTTTTTATTGTTTTTTTTTTTGCCAGTACTTATGCTCAGATACCATCAAATAAATGTCATAACACAATGTGCATAATTTTGAACAACCTAAATTACATCCGAAGGTATGGGTGAGCGTTGGAAATGTAAACTTTGGTGCATTTCAAAACACCCACACTGTTGCTGTTGTGAGCAGTCAGGATAAGCTGGTGTTATCTAACACGGAAATCAAGTTAGTTGAACTTGAACCAGTGACCTCACTTTATCAGAAGTGGAGAAAGTGGGAAGAAAAGAGTGTTTTGGCCAGGTGCCTCTTCAGAATTACTCACTGGTTCATAGAAGTAAAATCATTTGATTTTGTGGACAAGGATCCAAGCTGTTGTTTTCCCATCATGCTGGCAAGATCATATTAGTTCTCAAAGAGATCAGTATTTCTGCTTTCTCTAAGAAATTGTTCTTTCTTTGTTTTTCTTTTGCTAGTGGTGTGATAACAATAACATCAGCAATGACAAACGAAGTAAAAGTAAGGTGCAACTGCAAAACAGTGAAATCTTATAGAAATCTGCATGAAATAGGTCAGCAAAAACTAAACACATGCAGAAAAACCAAGCACACACAGGACTTGGCTCAGTACTTGGAAGATAGTTTAGCTGAACACATTTCCTAAGGAAATACATTTCCAGGAGGCACCAGTTCCTAGTTTAGATCAGTCAGTGGAGCTAGAGTATTGCTGCAGAGCTGGAGAGAAAGAGGGAAGGAGGAAAAAAAAAAGAAAAAGTACATTTTAGCTTCACCTAATCTAATTATGCAATTTTGCAGACTCTCTCTAGGAAGAAAAAACATAAGAGCAAGACTATCTGTGCAAGTCACAGGTGAGCATATCTCAAGGAAAGTGATTACTCCAAATGGCTGTGATTAAAAATGATAGCACGTTTTGTGGAAAAATTTAGTATTAGAACCTAAATCCATGGAGGAACTTCAACATCTCATTCTTCAGAAAATTCTTCTATGCCTTAGAGGAAGGTGCCAGTGCAGTTTTTGTGTTCAACTAAAATCAGACAACCCAAAATTTCAAAGTACCTAATTCTACACAGTTAAAAGTCCCTATGCATCTAGATTGTCACTTGATGTTTTCAGAACCACTCAAAAAAGACACTGTCGTGTCGCTTCAAGCTTTAGCATATCCTAAAGCTATGTCATAATTACCAAAACAAGCCTTTTCTTGCCTCTCAGCACTTGTGGGACCTGAGACAGGAGCATGCAAAACAACACATAGATGATTCTCTTTCAACTGGAGCCTGAACCAAGGGCTCAGGAGACACAGAATACCTTTGCCTAATCTCGGGAATGGATTTGAGCTGCAATGTCATAACTCTGAAGTTACTGCGCCAACATCGGGCAGTCTGTGACAGGATGCTTTCCCATCCAAATTATTCTGTTTAAATACAATATTCATTTATTCATTGTATGCAAGAGTAATCGCTCCTACACTGGCAATTAGGACATAGTAGTGTATGTGCAATCTGGAATCAGATGACTGCTCCAAATCAGGAAGGAAAGGGCAGATTGTGAACCCGGACAGCTCTGTGAAAGAGCTTTAAAATATAAAGCACTCGTTATGAGGGCTAAGGGAGCTTCCTCCTAGCTGATTATTTTTATGAAAACAAATTAATTCATATAGTCATCTGCCTCCAAAATATGTTAATTGATAAAAATTGTAAGGAAAAGGGGGTAGCTCCTTGCAGCTGAATTCTTGAATGAGAGCTAACACGTATTTCCACCATTTTTTGTGAAGTTATTGGTTTAACATCCGGATATAGTCAAGAAGAAAATGTTCAGATTAGGTTCTGCTCCCCTGTGATTAAAAAAACTCCAGATATTTAGTGGGAAAACTCGGATTTTTTTCTTACCTGGTACTCCACATATCTCCTCTGCCGACTTACTCTCCTCTGTCAATTCCATCTTCAGATGCCTGAGCATTCCTATTTAGGAATACCTGCTAAATTGACTGTGTTCTCTTCATTCCTGTGCAGCAGGAAACAATGATGCATCTCAAATCTCAGAAGGATGCTCCAGTTTTCCGTACTGTACCAATTGCCAACTAGTTTGCCACAGGATACCGTTAACTCATTTACATATTTCTGGTAGTATGCTCATTACTGCTTGAAGTAAAAGAGCAATGGCACAGCAAAAGGTACGTTTTAGTCTCTTCTGAAGTTTCAAGGATTATTTTTTTGTTACTCCCTTCTCGACTAATCCTAGTCTGCTTTACATATTTATCTTCCTTGTCCTTTGAGATAGCTCAAAGTAAGATCAAGACAAGTTTTTAATCCTTCTTGTTCAGAATAAGTTGACAGTGTAAACTTACTAATTGCAGATATGTCAACTTGTCATCTCCCAGAACACAAGCCTCTTTACTGCTTGTTTTTTCCTACTTCATAAAAATAGCAATATACCAGTTTTCTTTTTTTGTAGTTCCTTTTATCAAAACAGCTCAAAGAAATACACATCCTTCAAAGATGGTTCTGGAAATAAATTAGAATTAACCTCATTTTACACAGGTGGAAATCAAGGCAACTGCCACTTGTGTCGGTTTATGCAGATCGTATAGGAACTCTATAGCAGAAGAGGAATCTATACAAGATCCCAGCCATGATTCCCAGTCATTCACTTGCTTTCATCATGAGATTGTCTTTCTGTTTACAGTAATTGATATTTCCTTAGACAAAGCACAATGGAATTATCCCAGGGATTAAATTGGCCTAAAATGCTTATTCTGAGAAAAGTCCTTCTTGACAGATGGATGCCTGCAACATAACTAAGAAGTCTGTGGTGCACAGCCTGGATTTTGTGCAGGTGGAGGATAGGGAGTATGAGTGGTATATCATATCCTGCCTCTCATCATTTCTTGGCAGAAGCGTTGTCCAGTAGATGGAAAAGCTTCATCAACAGCTGAAAATCTGTTTCTTGTCATTTCCCTTCCCATAGAAAGGAGTCGTCATGCTGTCCATCAGTCTTCTGCTTTTCAGGGCACTGACATTTCCTCTCTGGTGCAGATGTTGAAAGACAGTTTTTTAGTCTAGCTCTGTCTACTTCTACTTCATTTGTCCTTCAAATGTACAACCTGGGATATAGGCTGTAAAAATTGGACAGAAAAATGGTACGTCTCTATGGCAGCAACATCAGACCTTCGTCCCATGGCAAAGCAAAACCAGCCAAAGATGCAAGTGTAATTTCCACCTCATTCCCTGCAGATTTTGTATGGAATAACCTAATTTACTTCTTTACTTCAGTACAATCTTGGCTTCCTGCTGTACAAGCATGAAGTAAAGCCAGGAAAATCATGATTACTCTTATTTTAGAGAGAACATGTCAACATTACCAAACCATATCTAACACCAGCACAAACACAATTCTCAAGAGTTAAATAAACAAGGGAAAATTATTATAAGGAGTAAACCTTTGAATCCCTCTAAACAGCATTAGTTTGATTTTTCATAATAATATTGGAAGTAAATGACATTTTGTACTGCAATGTAGACAAGTCCAGAGAGGATAGTCAAGGAGTTCTAGGTTCTTAATGAACAATAAAGCAGAAAGAGCAACCAAATTAGCAAGAACTAAATTGTTTCTTTGCCTCTGCTTGCTTAGTTTGAGAAATATCTTCTCTGTATACATGAAATCATGACTGAAAATCTCTGATGGTCACTGTCTCCATGCTTTAAAATATAATTAACACATACCAGCAATAAAGTCACATTAAATTTAATTTTTAATGGATTAAAGACATTACTATTTTGATTTAGAGCTAAGGCAATTGCTTATTTGCAAATATGGAAAAATACAAAACATGAACTGTTCAAGGGGTGTTTTTGTACACAAGGTTTGTAGCAGAAGTTTAATCAGTTCAGTGGAGCATTCACAGCTTTTATGTGACTGCATAAAAGTGACTGAGGATGTGCAGGTGACCCAGATTTCTCTCCTGCCGTGTTACACAGATAGATACAGAGCTGTATACTTTCTGGCATCACTGAGTCAATTGTTTTGCTACAGGATGTTACATATAGATGCTGTATTCCATTTACATTGGTATATGCCATAGGATGCAATGAAGTGAAGGTTATAATCTCCAGTGTACACACCAAAAATAAAATTCTTTGGAGACCCTACTCAGGCACTTTTTTTTTCCATGTACACTGGCACAGGGGAGAGAATTCCCTGTGTTTTGCCAAGTAGCAGCATTGTAATTTATTTAATCTTTCCTTATGTTTTTTTCCTAGTAATGTTTGCTTAGTTTGTTTGCTTGGGAAAATATGTCTAACTTTAGCTCCCATAAACTTTACCATCACCAAACTGGCCCATTTATACCCAGGTCCTTGTGCACTAGTAACAGCAAACCTGGACTTTGATCAGTCTCTAGTGACCTTTAGGAGAATTTTGTATTATAAGATTGTTTTTCATTGTAATTTATAGATAAAATTGGTAAAAAGAATGTTGTGCTTTCCATTTCCATTAGGAACTTTTGGAAAACAAAGGTATCCTAGTGAATACATCTCATGGAAAATACTTTCAGTGTTGAAGCTTTCATTTGGTTTCCTGAATCTGCTAACAAGTGAAAGATGCAACCTGCTCTGTCAGCAAAAGGATTTTCCCATATGCTAGCTACCATGTGGGTAAAACCATATTTTCTAGCTTAAGTACATTGTTCAAGATTTTGGATCATATTTGCAGCTGGTATAACTTGTCATAGCTGCAGCAGAACTGTCACAGTTTCTATCATCTAGTGTCTATTCCTCAATACTTAATACTGAGGGAGGCATGAAAAGTGATAAACAGTTCTAGGGAATGTTGACATTTAAAATTCCTTCCTACCCTATTTTGCACAAGAAAGAGCATTAGGTTTGGCCTTGTAAATAGATCCCAGATTTTAAAATAGCCAGGTTCTTTTCTGCCCCAAGGAGAAAGAAAGATATAAACCAGAATTATTGGCTTTCTGTAATATTTTATATTCAATTTTCTCTTGTTACGTTCATGTCATGTAATTGTGTGCACATGTGTACATGCATGGTCCTTGTTGTACAGGGTTACAGCCAGATTCTTGTCCGTGTGCCAGAGCTCTACTGGGGGTTCGGGGAGTTGCTGTGCACTCTCCTTTATTCTGTGTACAACAATGAATACCCTTCCTATATCTGCCAAATGCATGGTTTGATCCCATTGATATCCATTTGGCATCAGACTGTTATTCACTAACCCTTCACCACAGCTATTAATCACATGCACATGCAAAGTGCCGTTTGCAAGGGGTGGGTCCCCATGTCTGTTTTGTTATCTTGTGTTATTAAAGGCTCTAATAAACCTGTTCTGGCCTACTATTCCTCATCATTCCATCACTGAAATACATATCCCCGAGTGATTTCGGGCTCTCCACCCCATTCCCAGCACCCACAACATATGGACCTGTCCAAAGCATAGGGCATATTCCAACTGTTTCCAGGAAATTGCCTTTTCCGTTACCTCAGGGTTATCTCCCTTTTCCTGGACTCACCCTCAACACTCTACTGTTGTATGTTGCAGCTTTGGAGAAAGCCACCCATTTTAGAATGCCATTTTGAACCTGTAACTGACTGCAAATTCTTCATTCTTCATCTGGTTTGCTCTCAGAGACTGACTTGCCTAATTTGGGCCGATTTGGACAGTTTTTCATTAGCAGCAGCAGATGGTAGTTGGCTGAAATGTTCCTGTGACACAATCCTCTATGTACAAATAACCCACAAACAACCCACAAAGTACTTTTTTTCCTCCCCTTGGTCACAGCTGAAATCAGATAAGAAAAAGTTTCTGTATTTGCAATTCCAACCCTTCTTAAACAAAGATTTCTCTTTAACTTTGAAAGAGGCCTGACAAAAGTTAGTCGTGAAACTGCCAGATAAGCACTGCCCCAGGGCTACACAGAGCAGCACCAGCCAGGCAAAAGAGCTACCAAACAAGACTCCAAAAAATGTTGATAGCAACCCAAGAGCTTTACCAGCAAAAAAGAACTTAGTCATGAGCCTGATTTTGTGAACACAGGGTCAAACCCTTAGTTCACTGAAGTCAGCATTGCTTTGGTACAAAGACAGCAATTAGGTTGGCTAGGTATCTCACATAGGATGTCTGTAAATGTATATCTCTTTCCATCTTTGCCATACACGCTATGGGAGACGGCTGTAACACTGTTTACCCAAAAAAGAGAAATGTCTCATTTTTGCGTGTATTTGAACTCAGCTTCAGAGAACATTTCTGATACTCTTTATAATATGCATTCTAAAAGCAAACTGTCAGTGGCAAGACATGTGGAATAATAAATTATTTTTCAGTAGAAAAAATAAACTCTTGTCACAGGGACACATTTATCTGATTCATATTCTCCAGTGATCACTTTTATTGCAGCTTTTTAAGCCAAATGGTTTAGTTTGAGTTTATAAGTTTTCTGATGTTCAAAGTTTGGCAATGGGTAGACAAAAATACGCATATAGCCAAGGACGTGATGGAAAAAAAAGAGAGCACAGGGCTGGAGTGCTTAGCATCCGGAGATGCTGAGCTCAGGGTCCTCCAGCTGCAGGCAGCTGTGGATGGGGCCAGTACCCACTATACCCAGTTTCCAGTTATATTCCTCTTGGAGTACTTCTTCTGGTGTTCCTGTCACAGAACCTGGTGCTTCTGGATGGTTTTGAGATCATTTAGGGAGCTCAGAATTACAGAAACAGATGTCAAACATCCCTAATTTGCTATTAGAAATCATGTTTTCTTAATCCCATTGTCAAAATGGAGCCAGGAAGATCTTTGCCACAACTAATGCCTAGCATTTTCCCCAGCCTACTTTTCTTATAAGGCAAAGTGGTGAAGTGTTTGAGAAGCTGAACAGCAAGCTCAGCTGTTTGTCCCCAAACAGATACGCACTCACCACCACCAGAAAAAGTAGTTACGTGCTGCTGTACTTTTTGAAGATCTTAAATGCCCAGAGCACGGCACTGCATTAAGAACCTTTTTCTCCTTTACATGAAGAATAAATATATATGGCTGCACACCTTCAGAAAGGAGAAAAAATTACCTAGGGTTGTTTGAAAGAGCTTGAGGAACTTAAAAATAGCAAAATTAGAAAATTAGAAAAAAATAGAAAAATTATATGTATATAACAACTTAGTACTGCTGTCAAAACTAACCTTTATTCTAAATGAAGAGAAGTGACTACATAGAGGTGAGGGCATGGCTGCCTACCCTTTGCGTTAATCACTTCTGCTGGAAGGGTACATAGTGGATCATATAGTGATTAATCCAAAAGTAGTGGGAGGACAGCATTCTAGGAAGGGCACAAAAGTCCCAGGTCCAGAAGTCCCTGGTATACAATGCAGGATGATATCACTTCAGTACAGAATTACAGTCAATGCCACATTGTCAAATCTTATTCTCTAAGTATATAATACAACAGATCAAGAAAGAAGCATGTTATTCTTTCTAAATCACAGGGATTGAAAGGTAATCATTTCCTGTCTGTCTGTCTCTATCTCTTTCTGATTGCAGCTTTCTCTCTCCTCAAATCCTAAATAAAGCCACAATAAAGCCAATAGTTTAGAGAGACTTCCAAAATGCCTTTGAAGAATTTGTGATGAATTGATGAAGGAATTTATTTTCTATCTTAAGTTAGAGACATTTCATAACAAAAAGGGACTGTGTTTGTTAGCAGGTGCAGAGGATAACTGTCTCTTTTCACTTAGAGACACCCCATCTATTTTCAATCTGCTTTCAAGTTTGTTTGAGATTATTTTACCAGTGCAGAGACTTAGGAGGCTTTAGAAACTGTGTGTTCCTGCAGTTTAGAATACATACTTTTTTTTCTGCTTTTGGGTCCAGTGGAATTTGCAGTCATATTTCATTCCTTGCTCTGTTTATCCTGTTCTTAATCTGCATTGATTTTCTCCTCAGGAAAAAGCAGGAAAAAAAATCAATTTTCCATTATGTTTTTTAATCAGTTGTAGTAAGAGTTAAACAATCCTTGGCATTGCAGGTAAAATAGCTGATAATCAGTTGGGGACTTATCTCATTTATTACGCTAAGTTGACAGGGGGTTAAATTCTTCCCTTAGCATCATGGCTAAGGCAAGCAGAGTAGTGGTGCCTTGCATCCAGCTACAGTGCTTGCCAGAGCAAAGTCCACCCCAGAGGCTGTGCCAAGTGATGTTAGAGACAGTTCGGCCAGCCTGGGGGTACCCGGGGCAGCTCGCATTGATGACTGCAACCTCTGGAAAGAAAGAAACCACTATAAAGAGGCAGCAGCCTGCTGTCAGCAGACTTTAGGGTTCAGAAGTGATTCTCCAATCTAAGCATTTGTCAAGCACTGGCAGGGAGACCTTGATCTGCTGCTGCATTACAGAATCAAGACAAGAAGCGCTGAGTCCCGAGCTGCCCAAGCGGTGACTCACCCAGGGCCTGAAGCAGCTTTCCTTAGAATCAATGGGAGCCTTTCAATTGGTTTTACAGCAGGAGTTTGTTCAACAGTCACCATCGCATGCTGGGAATTATTTGTCTGATGGAAAGCACAATCAAAAAAAAACATTCTCATATTCATCGTCTCGATTGACAAGAAATGAAAGGACCCTGGAAAAATAATGTGGTTTCTACATGCAAAATGGACACTTCAGGAGCCTGAAGACTGAGATAAGCAGATCTTTCCCTTCCCTGATTATTAAAGTACAGGGTCAGGAGACAGCTCTGTGTAATAACTCTCTGTGGTCACAGCTTCAGTTTCACTACTATGACTCACCCTTGATTGCTCTTAGGTAAGTGCCAGATGCCTTCTTATTGCTCTCAAGCTTCGGTTCAGCAAAACATACAAGCACAAGCCTAAACGCTTCTCTGAGTAACAATGGTCTTCACACATAATTAAAATTCAGCACATACTTAAATGTATACATGCTCAATATGGGTGATTAAAGGATCATAAAGTAATAGTTTTTGCTGACAATGTGACATAATTTTTCACCATACCTCAGTACAATTGAGATAAAAGCTCAAAATGAAATTAAGGAGTACCTTTAACTAGCTAAACAAAACCCCAAAATGCAGGTCCAGGTCTCTGCTGGAAGCAAGGGAATTTAATTGCCCCATTAATCACACTTCTACACTTCATCACATTTAAGTATAAAATATTGAGCAATAGTACTCTCCATTGCTCAAACTTCACAGTGCTAGTAGGGGCACTTTACATATCTTCTCCAGACTCTCTGACCTCTCCACTGTGTCCTACCCATAGAGAAGAGGCCAGTACCGAGCACTCCCATGTTGACTGGCATCTATGGGCTCTCAGGACCATTTTCACAACTGCCTCTTCACTTTCAGACATCTGATTGCTGATTAGGGATGATGGTAAAGCAGCAGTTGTTAGAACCAACATGACAAAACTCTTAGGAGAATGCTGCCTCTTGGTGGTCACTCTATTCTTATAACTGCTGGCTGGCACAGGACTGGCTACTAATGCCTGTCTCCATTTCCACTCTGTTTTTTCAGTGAAATCCAGCCAGCTTCCACTACTTTTCAGTGTCAGTCTCCTCTCTGACTCGCATACAGATTTTGCTTTTGCCTCCATGGCACTCTGGCTACACTGTAGAGGTATGCATGGAACACAAAGAGAGTTAGTTTCTTCCAAGCAGTTTGGGTATAACACCCGTTCCTTTTTGGTTTGGCAAAATACCAAATGCTTCTGCTGCACATGGTTTCAGGCAAGACTAAGTTGCTAGTGGCAATCAAAAAAAGGCAGTGCTTTTCTGCAGGGATATTCTTACAGATCCCACACTGCAGCCTTCCAGCCACTCAGCCCACTCAGAGAAGATGACTAGAAGTTATACCATTAACTGCATATACTGCATATACTGGGAACAGTGGCATCACCTAGGACTTGTGCAACAAGGGTACATATTTCATGTTTTCCTCAATTCTGCAATGTGTCAGTTTTTACCAAAAAAACATGCAACACTCGAATGTGCTAGAAGTTTATCATGTGCTGGTCCACTTAGGGAAGCTATAGATTAAGTGTTCTTCGAACAACTGGGAGAAGTTTCACGATCACTTGCCCTTGTTCTCAGGGGGGACTTCAACCTACCAGATGTCTGCTGGAGGTACAACACAGCAGAGAAGAAACAATCCAGGAGGTTCTTGGAGGGTGTGGAAGATAACTTCCTAACTCAGCTGTTTAGTGAGCCAACTAGGGGAGATGCCTGGCTAGATTTACTGTTCACAAACAGAGAAGACGACTGGTAAGTATTGTGATGGTTGAGGCCGTCTTGGGCAAAGTGGTCACAAAATTATTTTCATTTTTGAATTTTGAATTTTCAATTCTTAGAGAAGTCAGGAAGAAGGTCATCAAAACCTCCGCCTTAGACTTCCAGAGGGCTGACTTTGGCCTGTTTAAGATGCTGGTTGGCTGAATTCCTTTGGAAACATTACTGAAAGATAAAGGGGTCCAGGAAGGCTGAACACTCTTCAAGAGTGAAATCCTTAAAGCACAGGAGCAGGCAGTCCCTATGTGCAGAAAATCAAGTCGGTGGGGAAGAAACCAGACTTGCTGAACAGGGAGATATTGCTGGAACTCAGGGGAAAAAGAAGAACTTATCACCTGTGGAAGAAGGGACAATCACCCCATGAAAAGTACAAGGATGTTGTTAGGTTATGTAGAGAGAAAGTTAGTAAGACAAAGGCACAGATGGAACTAAATCTGGCCACTGCCATAAGAGAAAATAAAAAGCACCTTTTCAAATGTATTAGCATTAAAAGGAGGGCCAAGGAGAACCTCCGTCCCTTACTGGATACTAGGGGAACCTAGTGACTGAGGATGAGGAAAAGGGTGAGGTACTTGCTGCTGCCTTTGCCCAAATCTTTAATAATCACATCAGCATCCTCAGGGTACTCAGTTCCCCGAGTTGGATGGCAGAGATGGGAGCTGATTGAAGTCCCTATAACTCAGGAAGAAATGGTTAGTGACCTCCTGCTCCACTTAGACGTATACAAGTCTATGGAGCCGGGTGGGTTCCACCCAAGAGTGCTGAGGAAGCTGGCAGTGGAGTTTGCTAAGCCACTCTCCATCACCCACCAGCAGTCCTGGTCCAGTGGGCAGGTCCGAGGGGATTGGAGGTTAGCCAGTGTGACGCCTCTCTACAAAAAGGACAGGAAGGAGGACCCCAGAAACTACAGGCCTGTCAGCCTGACTTCAGTGCCAGGGAAGGTCATGGAGCAGATGATTCTAAGTGAGAACATAAAGCACGTGTGGAAAAACAGAGGGATCAGGCCCAGTTAGCACAGGTCCATGAAGGGCAGGTCCTGCTTGACCAACCTGATCTCCTTCTATGATAAGGTGACCCGCCCGGTTGATGAGGGAAAGGCTGTGGACATTGTCTATTTGGACTTAAAAGTGAAACATTTGACACTATTTCCCACAGCATCCTCCTGGAGATGTTGGCTGCTCATGGCCTGGATAGGTGGATTCTTCGCTGGGTTGGAAACTGGCTGGATGGCTGAGACCAAGGAGTGGTGGTAAATGGTATCACATCTAGTTGGCAACCAGTCACTAGTGGTGTCCCTCAGGGCTTGGTGTTAGGGCCAGTGTTGTTTAGCATCTTCACTGATGATCTGGATGAGGGGATTGAGTGCACCCTCAGTAAATTTGTGGACAACACCAAGTTGGGTGGGAGTGTTGATCTGCTGAAGGATAGGAAGGCTCTGCAGGGGGATCTGGCCAGGCTGGATCAATGGGCTGTGGCCAGTGGTAAGAGATTCAACAAGGCAAAGTTCCGGGTCCTGCATTTGGGCCACAACAACCCCATGCAACACTACACGCTTGGGGAAGAGTGGCTGGAAAGCTGCTTGGTGGAAAAGGACCTGGGGGTATTGGTTAACAGATGGCTGAACATGAGCCACAGTGTGCCCAGGTGGCCAAAAAGGCCAACAGCATCTTGGCCTATATCAGAAATAGTGTGGCCAGAGCCAGGCAGTGATCATCCCCCTGTACTGGGGACTGGTGAGGCTGCACCTCGAATACTGTGTTCAGTTTTGGACCCTCACTACAGGAAAGACATTGAGGTGCTGGAGCGAGTCCAGAGAAGGGCAATGAAGCTGGTGAAGGGTCTGGAGCACAAGCCTTGTGAAGAGCAGCTGAGGGAACTGGAGTTGTTTAGTCTGTAGAAGAGAAGGCTCAGGGAGGATCTTATCGCTCTCTATAACTACCTGAAAGGGGGTTGTAGTGAGGTGGGTTTTGTCTCTTCTCCTAAGCAACAAGCAACAGGACAAGTGGAAACGTCCTCAAGCTGTGCCAGGGGAGGCTTATACTGGATATGAGGAAATATTTCTTCACAGAGAGGGCAGTTAGGCATTGGAACAGGCTTCCCAGAAAAGTGGTGGAATCACCATCCCTGGAACTGTTCAGAAACCGTGTAGATGAGGCCTTCAGTGACACGGTTTAGTGGTGGACTTTGGCAGCCCTGGGGTAATGGTTGGACTTGATGATCTTAATCTTTCCAACCTAGGTGATTGTATGATTCTATGATTTTATGATTCCTTCCATTCAGCCCTGTGCAGCTGTTAGACCGCTCCAGTCTGTGGACATCTCAGGAAAGGTTGCTCTTTCCTCAGGTATTGGGTCATCAGGCTCACCTGAAGTCAAGTGCAGTTGGACCACTCTGAATCATGACTCATGTCCAGTGTGACCCTCAGATTTTCCTTTTCATCATTGCCTGAAGGTGCTCCAGGGGTGAGCATCTACAGACTCCAATACTTTCTGCCATAATCCCAAGGACTCCTGTTTTCCTTAACTGACAGAAAGTCCTTAGCCAGCTGCTCTCCTTCAGAAGGTCATTTGCAGGACAAGCTGTTTTCAGTCCTCGATTGATCTTACAGACCATTTTGTGTGATGGGAGCTGCAGAATGGATGTTTGTGTCTAGGTCCGCCTTTCCGTACTGCCTCTCTGCTTTTCACTCCTTGTATGCGCTCCCCCGGGGATGCTGCTTTCATTGCTGGCATCTTTCCTGATCCATCCTTGAGCACACAGAGCCAGGGTCACCCACACAATTCCTGGTGCGATGTCAGGAAGTGTCTGGGTCCCTCCTGGATATTGCTTGGCTGTCACAATGAGTTTCCACTCTTAAGCACTTCTTCCTCTCTGCCAACTTCTGCTTGAGCAAGAAAACATTGTGGTTTACTATATTTGGACACTGGTCTAGACCACATAAACTCTTGCTATCGTTTTGTTGCCTGTTTTGAGACCTTCTGCTAGGATGCACTTTTTTACCACACCCAGATTTTGCTGACACTCTTTCAAGTCTTCTCATATGATCCTAAACCATAACAATTCAGCCCCCCAGGCTCTGTAAATGGCTCTTACCTCATGCTTCCTGCTCTTGTATTGCTCTCCCTTCATCAGGAAGCTAAAATGACCAGCCATGAAGCTATCTTTGTTTCTATTACTTGAATCCAGCTTTGTGACCCCTCAGCTCAGCACCTGCTACTGGGTAGGCTGAGGGTGCCACAGGTGCAGACTAGGTTGTCTCTGTGTGATAGCAATACAAACTGTCAGAACTTAGTTTTTCAGGCCAAAAGCAATCTCTGTTCCGAGGGCGGTTTTCCCAAGCAGAGCCACATGACTTGTGGTTGCTTTTCAGCATAGTTCAGAGAATACTTGTAGTCTCAGACAGTCCAGTCCAGTGAAACTTGGTCGTTCTTAACTGACATGTCTTTTCTGACTTGCGGGCTAAATGTCTTCTTCAGCTACACTAGATGGAGGGACCTTATCTTTTTGTAACCAGTCTAAGAACCAATACACAGAGGTACTCCAGCTTCCAGTCTTCCTTGGTGGGATGGGTAAATCATGCAGGCTTCTCACTCCTGCCCCCTGTACAGTAGATTTTCGCCTACTCCTCACCTCCCACTGCACACTGATCCTCTCCTATCCAGTTTGGGACATCATTGCACAGGACTTCAAGAATTGTCCTCAGCACCAGCTGAGCACACTGTAAAATGGTTAGAGGATGTGGGGGAGAAGATGATAGTGATGCAGGCAGAGAAAAATTGCATACTCCAGTGCCAGATGTAAACCGTCACAAGTCAGTGCTTCCACTGAGATGTGCCTGGGCATCCCTTGCTGCTCAGCACAGTGCAGCATTGTTCCCTTTTATCTCCTTCCAAGCCTTTTAGCTGATTCATCCAAATATCTCTCTCTTCCAGAATGGGCTGGTCGTGTGAAAGTTATAGTCACTTTGATATTAGCTTAGTCACACATATTCACAAAAAGGCTTCTGCCATCTCTCCTGGATTGAACAATCTGAACAGTCTTGATTCCCTCAGCAGCAAAAAAAGGTGTGTATTTTTTCAAATGCATCTTACTTGAGCTCAGATTGAGGTGATTTTTTGGTAGCCAAAAAAAGCAAACACCAGTTCCCAGATCTGCTCTTCCAGGGGGACGTCTGATGATAGACAGCAGCCCTTCTGTGTTTTAGCCACCAAGTTGTTCAGCTATCAGATGAGGTAAGAAGTTTAACACTGGTCTGTATCTGTCTATGTTCAGATTTCATCTGAGTAAGTGTAAGTATGGGCACAACAGCAACTTAAAAGGGGCCCTTGTGAAATGTGGACATTGTAAGAGCTGGGCTCTCCTTTTTTGGGGAATGGCCATTATTTCTTTTCTGATGTGTATGGCATGTGCACATCCCGTTACACTTAAAACACCACAAACCTAATATCTGTGTATTTAATATGTGAGAATTGACAAAAAACAACCCAGACCAACTGTCTAGCATTGCTTTTTCCATGATGCTTAATAAGGCAAGAGCCAAGAAAGAAGAAGTTGAACACTGAAGTGTTGCTGTAGAGGCTCTATGGACCTCTGGAGCATGCAGAAGAATATGTCCAGTTCTGCATTTCCTGGGGTTAGTCCATATCTAGCAAAACCTTACTGATAAGTGTCCAGCCTGGTAACTCCCTTTCCCTATTAAAAAGCAAGTAACTGGAGTATCTCCTTTTGTACACCAGATCTACTGGCAGTAATGAAAGACAACATGTTTACCAAGGCTTCTTGTGCACTGTATATTTTTTTTTCTATGATACAGTCAGTATACATCAGATATAATAATTCATACTTAGAAAGCACTTTTCATTATATATCTTCAAGCTTTTTAGAATTCTAAGTCCATTTTACTGCATTGGTTCAAAGGCAGTTATTAGTAATACACTGCTTGATAGACTGACAAGTGAAGAAACAGATGATAAGTTAAATGACTTGTGCAAAAACTCTCAGAATCCCTCAGCCTTAACACTAATATTGGTTTAACTTAACACAACAAGCCACATGTTCTGCAGTGTTAAAATTTTGTAAACTTTGTTGCAGTGTGAGAAGGGAAGACACCACTTTCTAAAAGTCTAGATCTTGTCTATTTTGCACTGCTTATTTCAGTAAGAAAGATCAAATGTACACGTTTCCAAAGGTCAGAAAGTGTACATCAAAGCCCTATCATCAGTGTTTATCAGAAAATCTATAGCTTTATAATTCAGATAAAAATAAAACACAGTTTTTTAAGCTGTAATATCTATAGTATCACTTATATTCTTATATGAGATACTTTATCTTAATTGTTTTCTATGGGATGTTTGCATGGACAGAGGAAATACAGCTTATTCTAAAAAAGGTTGAATGTAACTCTTGTAACATCATTCTGAAAGTGGTGAGGAAATGTAAGAATATGGTCATTTACCAAATTTATGTAACATAAATTCCAGATGCTTGTCATATGAGCAGTCTTTTATGTTGAACATACATATGACATTTTCCCTGTTTCAAACAGAGATTCCACAATCTAGCTTGCATTATTGGTTTTAAAATCAAACAAAAAATTCGATGTGACCACAAAACTTCTGTATAATGAATCAAATTAATAATTATTACCAGGCCTGTTAAGTGATCAAATGTGTTAATAATAAATCTGCTGTGCGCAAATGTGTGTCATTTTCTCAGATACTGTAAGAGTTATTTATGGTAAAATGAAAGCAAATTCCTGCTGGAAGATGTGTCAAGTTAACTGATTAAGTGCACACAAAAGAAGAGTGTGGAAGAAGCTTTCTACTGTATATTTCCCAGTAGAGTTACCTTTCCTTTAGACTGGCCTGCTGGTTGTATTTTCCCACCAATTTGGTTCTGCCATAGGAAACCTCATCTCCATGCATTGTATTAGGAACAACTCCATTCTTATGCTACAGAACCCCATTTTTATGATCATCGAGTCAAATCTTAAGTTGGTGTTAGTGGAAGTTTTGTCTAAATTGGACCTCAGCGTGGCCAGGACTTTGGATATGGCCCAGTTTCTGTCAGTAATTAATAAAGTACTATAGCTACAGTACTTATTTACAAAAAAGTCAGCAGGCGTCAGCAGGCAGCTGTGTGGAAAGGAGGATGGGGAGAATAGTACTGGCAGTACTCATTTTCCATCTCTCTGGCCCTGATTCAGCAAAGCACTTAACCACATGTTTAATTTTAGGCGCATGAGTAATCCCATCTTTGCAGAGCAAAGCATGTGTTTCATTCTCATTGACTTTAATGGGGCTACTCTAAAACCTGTCAAATCTCACACGCTGTGTGTGACACTTCTGCAACTGCTTCCACCTCACTCACCCCTGCAGCATTGCCTTTGGTCTGAACCTTTGCAGACCATGAGCCTTGTGACCTTGTTCCACCTAATCATGTTCTGGTAGCTGTATCTGGCATTTGGGAAAATGGACTGGTAGCAACTGGGAACCATGCTATTTATTCAGAGCATTCCCAGAACAACACCGACCTCAATTTATTATCCAGCTTGTGGAGTCATGCTCAAATGTGCTGCTGATTCAGGCTTTATCATCCTAATCATCTGAGAAGATTTCTAGTAAGGATATTCCTTGATCCATTAACTATCCCAAGGCTGGATAAATGTGTATTGCTGATGGACAGGACATCCCCTACTCAGGAAGGATGTTTGGAGCAAAATAGGTGAACAACTAAGGCCCAGATCCACAGTTCTGCAAGACCTATCAAAGAATCTAATTCTGCAGTCATGGAAGTCAGTGGATGTTTCCAATAAAAATGGGATCAAGGCAGTAGGACTTCATTCAGCTAAACATTTAAGCAGATGCTTACTTTAAGAACAGGATTAAGTCCCTTTGAACTCACTGGGAATGAAACACATGCTTAAGTACTTCAATGAATCAGGGACCTATTCCAGCTTTGGATCCACAGCACTGGAAGGTATCTACAGAGGCAGTCCAGTAATTTCCTATTGCTGCCTATATATCTGGCTGCAGCTATGCTTTGCTTATTTTGATAAGTATATTATTCTTCCCATTTCAGTAATTATCTTTTTCTTTAATATCCAGGGCACTATAAGTATGTAATTGTTGCTGGACTAATCATGTTTTGGATTGATTGTATGCATGGAACCTGAAGCTGTTTTATTCTACTGCAGTCTTTCTTTTAGATTTGTTCTCTAGCCCATTGATTGAATCATGACAAATGATTTCTTGAGCATGCTGACTGCATTCAGCTTCTGTGACATTTCCAAAAGCCTGCTTGTGATGGCTGATTTCATTTTCAAAACTTGCAGGGGTGATTTATGGGAAAACAAAAGCCCTTTTACAAATAATACCTAACAATGCATTTAGCTAGTTAGTTTATTTACTGTGCAAAAGGGGAAAACACTCAGCAGCTCTTCCTGCATATATACTTTTATGAAATACTACATTTGGTTTTGAGTCATCCATTTATCAGTCTTTCATGCCAAACTGGCTTTAGAGGTAAAGCGTAAAATCTTTGCCACAGCTATTATGCAGTGCCAGTCAGGAAAAAGCCAGCATAGGACACATAATTTGGCAGTCTGCTGCCATAGAAGGAAGCATTTTTCTCCCATCAGAATCAAAAGTAGACTTTTTGACTAGAGCCTGAGGGCTCTTGAATTGTCCAGGATCAACAGTCACAAAAGCCACCCTCTGTTGGATCAAGCCCAGTGTGCATTATTCTAATGTCAGACGTATAAGAGTGCAAAACTGTACGTAGTACACTGAAAAACTTTTCCTTCACTTGTGCACAGTTGGAGAGTAGCTTGACATTGAAATTAGATCTCTTGATGAACATAAGAACACTTGCCATTTTGTTTGGAAAGTTACTGTGTATGTCCATACACAATAGGCAATTGCTTAAAGTAAATACAAGTGACTTAAAGTCAATAAGTAGTATTTTCAAGGCTGACAAGGACTCAGATTTTCTGAAAGTAAAGCTGTCTACTAGGCATAGAAAAGACATTTAAAATTAGGGATGGATGAGATCATCCTGTTCCATTTCAAGCACTGCATTTTTGGTTTGAAAGTTCCAGCCATCACAGAATTTCTCTTCCAGCTTAAAAGTTTGTGGGTATAAAGGGATCAGAGAATGGGAGGGATTAAGAAAATTACCAAAAAAAGTACATTGTGTACTGTATGCACAGCTATACACTCATTCATGCCAGCCTGGCTGGGGCATATGGTCTTCTAACAAAGCGGAAGTACATTTTATATAAAGAAAGAGAGTTTTTAGTAGAAACTTTCTTCTATATGAAGAGAGTTTTTTAGTAGAAACTTTCTTCTTTCCTCAAAAAATGTTTCAGCTATGAGAGAAAATATTTATAAATGTAAACAGATTCTGCAAGCCTAATAATCCATCTGTGAGATTAGTTACACTGAGGACAAACAAAACTATTCAAAATGCTTCAACATAAAAAAGCTAACAACTGGTGGACAAATTTTTGGTAAAGACAGACAGCCTGTGAATAAAAGTTTACAACAACAAAACCACAAGCCAAAGCTCCATTTTCAGAGCTAATATAAATCTGAGACCTTACGTACAAATGGCAAAGATATTTGTGTGCCTCATAGTCTATGATATTAAAGGGAGCTAGGCACCTGGATGTTTCTAAAATATCGTATATGATTCAAAGAGTTAGTGATATTTAAATGTCACTTAAATTATATTATTTGGATACTTCCAAATAAGAATTTCAGGTTCCTCTGTTATTCATGTAGGTGATGTTTAAAACCATGTCTGATTAATCATTTTTTCCAAGGTGTATATTTTCACAGAGATTTTATTCACATTAACTGAGTCATGCCTTTAATAAATACAGATTTTATCCATTCTAAAGGTAAAATAATGTCATATTTGCTCTCATCAGGTTCAGAGCCAGCTTTGGGTATAAACAAAAAAAGGCAGCTCCCTACTGCATCAGAATGCCTATTGTACCTTTGCTAGAGGGCATACATTAGCTGTTCTAGAAGCAGATGCATCTCAAACCACCACTTTATGGAGAATCAGTTCTGCTTTTGCCTCCTCACCTCATTTCTCTGTGGCAGCAGCAGGAATAGGAGACTTTGTTGTCCAGATATTTTGTTTCAGTGTTTTATTTGGGGTCTGTTGTCTGTTAAGGCTGATGGTCTGAGGGTGAAGGTGCGTTATTGAAATGAATAGAGAAGGAAGAAAGATCCCTGAAGGAAGGCCAGCTGGAGGACAGGGAGAAATCCACAGCTCTCCCCAAAGTGTCCCAGGATATCCCAAATTACTCTAACCGCTCCCTCCCATTGGCATATCTGTGCCAATACATGTCATGCATATGTACTGAGCTCAGTCTCAACTCACAGGCTTTGTTTAGAGAACACTGGCAGGACTGGGAATATCTTATTTTAAATTGTCTTGCGGTGGAGGATGATATAGTGTGAATACCAGAGGAGAGGGCTTTCCAAAAGTGCACTGAGTCAAGAGACACAGACGTTGTCAAATACAAAGTTTTTACTGTCTCCTTACAAGAAAAAGAGCTGTTGGCAATGTGCAGGCCCTGAAAACTATACCAAAAATAACAATAATACATAGACCCTCTGGCCACAGATTATGCTGTGAAATATAGAGAATATAAATACTATCCTTCCTGGTTGGGCTAGGCAAAATGCTGAAAGATATGCAGGGAACATAAAAACAGCCCCTTTCATCTGACTCTTTAAAGAAATGTGACAAATAAGAAGTGTGCTTAAAAGCACTAGGATTTGTTTGGAAACAAAATAAGACTTTGTAAGTGTCTTTAGGCCACCGTGTCCTCCAGGGCAGGAATGAAAATTCAGGAATGAGGGCTGTACACCCTCTAAAATTTAACCTTCAAGATCTAGGGCTTCAGCTTGAGATTTTCAAGCAATGGGTACTTTCATGCTTATCCCATCACTGTGGGGTGGCCCCCCTCAGTTCAGACATGCTTGCAGCAGTGCAATATGTATGGCTGCTCACTCACAGCCTGTAGGTGCAGTATGGTGAGAATCTAGGGAGACAAGATGACAGCTGAGGAGCACCCTGCCAGCACATGGAGGAAGTGTTGCAGGCACTGTAGGAAGGGCAGAAAAATGTGGTTGTAAAGATGCATAGATTTCACAGTTTTAGTTGATCGTTAACCTCTTGTGACAGGAACATGGGATCATCCTCAGTGAAACACACAGTACACCAACCTGGCATCTCTTAAGTGTCATGGTGAAAGTTCTCCGAGCTCTCCCTCACTGCAGAACCTGTCCTTTCTGTCCTTCTTCATGGTGCCCTGTCTGAGGCACAGAGACAGGTCCAGAGCAGGCCTAACAGGGGATCCCATATAGAGCAGACTCTGAGCAGAAAATAAAAAACACAAGTCTACAGTTGTGGACTCTTTGAACCTTCTAGTTTTTATAGAATATAGTCTGCTTATCCACTTCTCTTGAAGTCCTTCCTCTGAAAAGACCTGTGAGCCGATATCCCTCTTCTGAACGCATCCATTCAGGAAGCAGCATCTGAAACAAACATTTAATTTCTCTCCTGATCTCTGCACATTTTGACTAGACAAGAAAAGGAGAGTGATCAGTTCTGTTAAGAGGGGACATAGACGTGGGTCACAGTAAAAGAGCTATAGACTTTAGTACCTCATTCGATGAAGGTGTTGGTGGGGATTGATGGAAGGTAGAGAAGAAAGAAATATCAGGCTTTGTGCATAAGGAGGAGACAGCCACGCTGTCTCATTGGTGTACTACTGCCTGCTTATGGCCTCTGTCATACTTCTCTCTCTCAAGAGTGTGCAGCCAAGTGGGGCTTCACCAGACTTTTTAGTTCTTGTAGTGCCAGAATGATTATGGGACCTGTTTTTCCAGACCAGGCTTGGTGTACCCTCCTCATTCACAGTAAAGCTGCTCTGGCATTTTGTGCCCTCACTTCAGCTCCCATGGTGTGAAAGCTGGGTGTGTTTTAATGAGTCTCAGCCTCATTACAAGCTTTAAGGAATGTCCAGGAATTGCTAAAGTTCCTGCTACATGAAACATTTTCCTTTGTCCCTGCCCAGGAGTGGGCGAACATCTGGACTGTGAAAGACAGTGTTCAGTCAGGGTGTTGGGCTCTTGGGCCCTGTAATACAGGGTGGAGAAAAAAGACCCTTCCGGCATTAGCATGGTGCAATGATGGGAACTGACATTTTAGGGCAGTTGTGTACTCAGTAAGGACTCCTCCTGTCAGTTTTAGGCAGCTCCTTGTCAGGACTTTGTCCGTAGCTGGGCTCTCAGCTTATTACAAAAGGTGCTAACCTCTGTGCAGCACTCTCCCACCAGAGCAACCATCCTGTGGACTAAGAGACATGGAAGAAGCCGGTTAGGATAGGCCTGTGAGGGAACAAAGCTGGTGGACAAGTATGAGAGTCTGTCCTGGAGCCTGGGGATGGACATCTGCAAGTCCAAGTGCTACTTGTGCTGAGGGCAGAGCACAGGACTGCTATCAGTGCTGAGGGCTGCATTACAGACCGAAAGTGAGCAGCTTCAGCACATCACTTCTGCCTTGCCACTGCAGTCAGTCAAACCTGGCACTAGCAAGGGCAGTGAAAGATGAATTAGAACTTTTGAGAGAAGGAGCCCTATGGCAGTTCGGTCAGAGATTGTTCTAAAAACATACTTTAAAAAAAATCTACAATAAATTAAAACCCTTACCAGGTATTCCTGTGTTGACAATCCTGACTGGTAAGAGAAGAGCATCACTGATTCTTCTAGTGGGTTTCTCGCAGAGCTGATGAATCTAGTAGCCCTGACACAGAATGGCTGTAGGTGATGATGGAGGAAGAAAATCCTTGTTAGCTGCACTGGAGAAGGACAACGATCTAACAGGTCAGGGACATTCCAGGTTCATCTGCAGGTGATTGATAGGCAGGTATTTTGCATCCAATAAATATAAATCATTGCTCAGAAGGTGAATCCAGGAGGAAAGTCTGTGAATGTGCAAAAATTAGGCTAAGGCCTATAACTGCAAGACACCTCAGTCTGTACCCTTGCCCAAAGAGGTCCTCAATGAAGACCTCGCAGTAGAAGTCCCTGTAAAACTGATGGCGGTTATCAGGGGTAGGGATAATGAATTAATCAGAAGTATTTTATCACCAGATTAAGCATTTATATGATGCTAACCAAGACAGTTGTCAATCAAATATTATTACATTTCATTATATAAGACATAAGGTGTTATTGGTGTGCATAAGGCTGCAAGTGAGAAACACAGCCTAAAGCCAGTAATATGCAAACTAAGGTATATAAAGGAATACATTCAAGATGCTAATCAGAGGGTTTTGGGAACTGAGGACAAGGAGAAAAAGACAAGTGGAAAAGAAACAGGATTACCATCTGCAATCTGATGGTGTGCTCTAGAGTCTAGTTTTAAGAACTAAAAACCCCTAAGTCTTAAAAGAGAGCTTTACCAAGGCTAAGGCATACTTGACAGGTACAGAAACAGCACAGTATTGCAAGTCATCTGGAAGAGAGCTATACACAGTTATCTGTCCTCCTTCTAGGGAGTGAAAGTAGCTGCAACAACTCTCCACTAGTCCACACAGGGTCTACAGTGGTCGCAGGTGGTCACACTGTGGGTTTTTTCCCAGGCTGGTTGTGAGCCAGTTTTGATGGCAGCACCAACATGCCTTAGCAGTAAGCCTATTAGGCTTTCACTACACAGCTGTTTCCCTGATGATCATGCCTCTAACTGGCCAAAGTCAGTAGTTAAAAGACAGTACTTAAAAGCAGTGCAGTTGGATACCTGCTCTACCCTTCCCCCAGCCAAAAATGTTCAAGTCACTAAACAAGGAAGGAGGGCAGAAGTACCCAAGAGCAAAAAGACTTTAAGATGGAGCAGAAGCAGGGCAACGGCTACTAATAAGGATAGAAAACATGCAAGTAATGGGTTTTGATGCTCTTAAATACATTCTCAAGTTCTGAGGTTTGAGCACAGGTATGATTCTAAGCCTGTGTCCTTCCTGAATAGCCTGGACAAGTACTCAGTGTATAAGGTGGTTTCCTTACAGAGGTGTAACTGCGGGTTTGCAGTACCTGGATAACGGAGAGTTTTGCAATGCCTCTGTGAAGCACTCTTTCAGATGCTCTCTGGGGTTAAAAAGCTTCTCAATACCTCTCAGTGTAATTCTTTTCTCAATAGAATAGTATTCTGTACTGCGTGAATTGCCTGAGGCTATGCAGACTGAAAATACAAGAGTGCTGTTTGTGAAAGGAAAAACAGAAATGAAAGAAGAAATTTTTAAGACAGTTCTTTCACTGTGGATTCTCTTGTAACAGTTCCTTGACACACCACAACTGACTATGAATGTTGGAGACCTGAGATACATACATCTACATTGGCATCACAGACGAGACTGAAAAATAATGTTGAAGTAGGCAAGTTAACTTTAAATTACGTAGCTCAGATACTGGAGTAGAACTGAGAGCAAAGCATCACCAGCTTCCACATACATCCTTAGTCAAGAACCACCAGACGCAGAGGTTAGAATAAAATTAGCATAATGGACCAGTTGCTTTTCTGCATTTCAGTTGCTTCTTTTCTATTTTTCTGTATTAAAGCCTTATGTATATAAACCAACATACTCACTTTTACTCTTATTTGTTCAAAAACTCCAAATAAATAAGAAAACTAATTTACATTCATAAGAGATGCAACCTAGTATTCCAGCCTTCATTTTTCAACAGTCAGTGGAGCTATTTCGGTGTAGCTGAAGGACTGATTTGCAGGGGGACCAATGGGGCTGTCCCAGCTGCCTCTGGAGGCCCATTTCCTTCTGCTTTGCCATGGCGTTCACACTGGGACCTTAAACATGCTTTCTGTTGTCCTAGAGAGATACCACACCAGGCCTGTGCCTAGGGAAATCTGGTGGTCTGTGACTGGTATAACAGCTATGGCTGGCACTGCAGTGCGGAGTCACAATATCAAGCTGTTGCCGTTCATGTCAGATCTGCCTGCATTGTCCAGAGCGGTGTCAGCCCTTGTTGCTTTGTGGTTACTCCCGTAACTGAGACATAACTGAGAACACAGAACACGCTTGAACACTGAGAACAAAGCACATTTATTTCATTATATATAAATAGTGTCATGTGGAATAATCAGATAATGGGTATAACAATAACATCAATATCATTCGAGAAACTATTTTTTCAGCCAGCTGTGCACTTTATACTAGCTCAGTTACTAAATTTTGCTAGGATTATCATTAATTTTTCATTTCTTAAGATGACTGCAATGACACAGGAGTGGATGTCTAGGTCAGGCCCAGGTCAGAGGAAACTCGTTTCCTAGAGACTATAAGAAAGTAAGTGACTGCAGAGTCACACTTAGCAACTAATGCAGACCATGGCTTCCACAAACTGTAGGATAAATAAAGAAGATGTGAATTAATGCCTCAGACTACTCTGCATGTTCAGAAAAGGATGATTCATGCAGCTTATCTAAGTTTGGCTCCTTGCTCTCCAAGATCACTACTGCATGTGGACAGGGACACATGGTCCTAAATGCAGTTCCACATATACTTTCCCTGCCGTTATTCAAAATACCTGTGCTGTGTTCTGCTTCTCAGCAGGAAAAGGCTTGCCTCAGGAAATGCCTGAATACAGCCAAAAAGAAACCAAAATGGGGGTGGAAATCAGGTCTATATCAAGGAACTTTTTAACTATCTTTCCTGTAGCTCATCAAACTGACAACCAAAAATTTAGAATAAAGACTAAGATAATCACAGAAACTTTATAAGGTTTATTAATGTAGCAACTCAGTCAGATCTGCTGACGTGAAACAGCTGGAGGTGCTGAAGCCCTTAATAAATGGACCCTCCTGATGAGATTTACAAGAGCTCTTGATCTGTCATCATACTGGTTGCATCTGTCACTTGCACCTGGTATGAATATCTTAGTTAGCTATCACATATCACTTTCATGTGGTCCAGCAGGACAGCTGGAATTACTTCACCTTCGTGTCAAGGCCTTTAATAGTAAAATGTGTTTTACAAGATTAATTTATGCCATTGCTAGCATTGTTGAGTGCTGGATTCTCCTAAAACAACAGTAGATCCACAGCAGTCTCATCCACTGGTGATGCTCAGCTTACGACAGGCATTGTAAAATTGAGCAGTGTTTCTTTCCTCCCTTTTACAGGCTGTCATGTTTGAACTTGGTTATAGCAAAGGAGATCCTCTGGGGACCTACTTCAGCCATTATTTGAAGCTTATATTTTGATTTAGGCATTTTATATGCACCTCTCTGTGGGTCACCAGCATTTCACAGGAGGCTATTCATTTACAGGTGTTAGGTTAGATCAGCATATGAACTGAGATTTCCATTACATGTTATTTCTTTCTTTATTCTGATGCTACTGTCTCTACAAATGCATGATTGCTAAGGTGCTTTTATCGCATATAAGTACCCTGAAGCAACAAAACCTCTTTGTTTCAAAACCGTAACTCAGCCTGTGTCAGTTTGGTCCCCTTCCTTGGTGACACCTCTGTCTTGTAAAGGCCATCAATGTCTGTGAAAGTCAGAAGACTCATGAAGTGCCTCTCACTCAGATATGATCCAAGGGAAAGCAGTACAGACAGGAGCAGTTGCATAACCTAATCAAGACCAGTAGTTTGCACTATTGGGGCAACTATCTGCAAATAGAACAGCACACAATTGTCAACATGACCCAAGATTTGGACCTTTCTGTCCAGGGCTTTTGCACACTGAGAGGTTCTCCACAAACACAGACTGTCTAGCTTGTTATATGGAACAATGATGTTGTGCACTGCCCACTTTCATTTAAGCAGATTTAAAATTGAAGAGCTTTAATTTCCACATGTAAATACAACAGTGTTTGCCTCTAAATAATAATTTCTCACTGAAGTTATTTGCTGCAATGTATGATACGACTGATTCTTAATACTTGATGCAGATCCTCAAAAATGCAACTTTTTCAAATTTTTAGGAAGTCTCCCAGTCTATAATTTTCGAAGAGTGACATTACCATGATTCATTCCCCAGAATTATAAAGCACATACAGTTTAACTTAACAAAATTACCAGGCATGTCACTTGCAATCGAGTAATCAATACAATTATCTAAAAAGTACAAGCAGTGGATCTAAATCATCTGCACTTCTTCACTTTCCTTATAAAGTTATATTTACATCCTTGCAAAAATGCTATTGAAACTCTTTATCTATATCAATATTCTCAGGCAAATAATTTTTCCGTAATGTGTTACATAGTAGATCAGAGTCTAATGGCAAAAGATTAAAGGCATTATTCTTACAGATGAATAATGTTCCCTTTTCCTATATTCATATGCCTTTGATAGTATTCCTTTAAATCTATGTTCCCTCAACAAAAATTCCTGATTCAGTCCTCCATGTAGTGTTATATACCAGCCTGTGACAATGAAGTGCTGCATTTTTCCCCTCATATTGAGGTTTTTCTTCTATTGCTTCCCAGTTTGAATTATTTCAGTGCTTCCTGTCTTCTGCACAGTAGCTTAGTGAAGTCAGAAGAGGGATTTAGGGAGTATTTTTAATTCTATCGTGCCTTGTTCTAGCTTTTCTTGTTCTTTACTTGTCTTTTTCTTCTCTCACTCTCTCTCATGTACCTGCATTCAGGTATTCATATTTATTTGCAGAATGAATCCTTTATTTTCCAGGGGAAACATAAAGAAGAGTTTGTGTCGATGGAAAGAAAATCTCTTGTGAAAATGAAGCACAGGGCAAACAGAATGGGAGGAAGGGGAAACTGCAGAAAGGGTCAGCCTGTAGCAAAGGTGAGCTGTGAGAGGAGGCAGCGCTCCACGGAGGTGATGGTGCACGTGGGCCAAGGCAGAGTAAGGACAGCCAGAAGGGGCAAACACAGCTAAGGCTTGCTGGCTTCTGCCACTCAAGAAAAAAGTGGCAGTAGCCGGAAAGAGTCCAAGGAAAAAGGTGGGTTAGCTGGAAGAGGTCTGGAGAGGGAAGAGTGATGACAGTGGGCACAAAAATTTCCTGCTAAAGCTCTTGGCTATGGAAAGGCCTGACTAACCCCTTTCATCTTCCCACTTGTATGGGCTGGTCGTGGCTCTCCCTTCCAGCTGGCTTTTTGCATTGGCCAGAAGTTTTACTCAGATGACTAGTCTGCAGCTTAAGCAATTGAACAATTTAAATTTAATTTTCAAGATGTGTCCCCCTTATCTCTCTCCAAAGAACATCTGTGAAAGAGTGAACAAACACTTTGATGTACATTTCATTAGGAAACCTACTCACTTCACAGTCAACATCAGAGGAAAACGTCCATAAAAATAGAAATATCAGTGTAATGAGGCCCAACAAAAGTGCATCAGATAAGACAGCTCAGGCCACAGGTGAACTAGAGGAGGAAAAAAGAAGAGAGGGAGATGTAATAAAGCACTCAAACACCCATAGAAAACATGTGCAGCTTGAGAACCTGCATGTAAGAAGTCTTCAGAAAAGGAATATTGTGCAACTTTACTGAGCACTCCCAAAGCATTTGGAAATGATACATGATGAGGAAAGGAGGAAGAGGCATCAATGCTGAAAATGGTTATAAAGCTGACAATGTTAGATCACTACAGTGTTGAGAGCAGGAGGACAAGAAGTTGAAGAAAGAAGAAATTTTTCAAAGAAGATATACTGACTACTCCTAAGCTACCTATGCCCAGTTTGCAAAAGTGCGGAAAATGAACAAACCAGAACCATTTTCACATCCCAAGTAAGATATTGTTTATCTCTTGACAAACAAAAATTGTAGAAAAAAGAGGAAGCACACGACCCCAAAAAACTTAATGAAGAAATCTTAACAATGAAAAGCTAAAAGAAATTATCATGACAGTGTGCTTCATTTGAATCAAATAAGAGATATTCTAATACTGGAAATTCTAATAGCTGTGAAGCTATTCTTTCCACAATCACCTGTCTTTTTGGCATGTCACATTGAACTCCTCCAGAATTTATCTATAGTATTTTTTATATCCTCTTATTGAAAAGATGAAAAATTGATAACACAGTCACTTCTAAAATATAGCTATGTGATGTCAGTTGGTGGGATCAAGCAGATGAAACAGAAGGATAGTTACTGACAAATTGAAAGTATTTTGAATAAGGCTGTATTTGAAAAAATATGCAAAACCTGTTGATACATGAGCAAATTAACCCCTAAATTGTATCATAGAATCGTAGAATCATAGAATGGTTGGGGTTGGAAGGGACCTGAAAGATCATCTAGTTCTGTCCTCCTCTGCCACGGGCAGGGACACCTTCTACTAGACCAGGTTGCTCCAAGCCCTGTCCAGCCTGGCCTTGAGTGCTTCCAAGGATGGGGCATCCACAGCTTCTCTGGGCGACCTGTGCTAGCATCTCACCACCCCTCCAGGGTATAATTTTTTTCTAATATCTAATCTAAATCTACCCTATTCCAGTTTAAAGCCATTCCCCCTTGTCCTGTCACTACATGCCCTTGTAAAAAGTCCCTTTCCAGATTTCTCGTAGGCCCTCTTTAGGTACTGGAAGGCTGCTCTAAGGTCTCCCCAGAGCCTTCTGCATATCAACTGCATAATTCAGAAAGTCTCTCAGCCTCCTTTCCTTTGACCATACTTACATATCACACCTCTTTTCTTCTAGCTCTTCATCGCTTGAAGTATTATGGGTGTCTCAACTGACAGCAGTTTTCCATGCTGTAAACCTCAATAAGTTCTCTATACAGCCAGTGTAAATAACAGTCACAAGCAAGAGCAATAATAATTACTATAAATTAATTAATCTTTTAAACTTGGATAGAATTTTGCTTTTGAGAGACAAAAGATAAAAGGAAAAAAATAATTACTTTCTTCTTTACTGAGCTGAATAGGAGTGGTGTCGTGGTTTGAGCCCAGTCAGTAACTCAGAACCACACAGCCGCTCGCTCACTCCCCCCCCCCCCCCTTCTTCCTCCCCCCGCTCCCGGAGGGATGGGGAGGAGAATGGGAAGAATGTAACTCCCACGGGTTGAGATAAGAGCAGTCCCGCAACTAAGGTATAACACAAAACCACTACTGCTACCACCAATGATAATAACGATTAGTGAAATAACAAGGGGAGAGGATACAATTGCTCACCACCCGCCGACCGATACCCAGCCCGACCCGAGCAGAGATCTGGGCCTTCCGGGTAACTCTCCCCGGTTTATATACTGGGCATGACGTGCTGTGGTATGGAATACCCCTTTGGCTAGTTTGGGTCAGGTGTCCTGTCTCTGCTTCCTCCCGGCTTCCCCTCCTCCCTGGCAAAGCATGAGACTGAGAAAGTCCTTGGTTGGAATAAACATTACTTAGCAACAACTAAAAACATCGGTGTTATCAGCGTTGTTCCCAGGCTGAAAGTTAAAAAACACAGCACTGCACCAGCTACTAAGCAGGAGAAAAATGACTGCTATAGCTGAACCCAGGACAGTATCCACCCCTTATTCCATACCATTCACGTCATGCTCAGATCCCACATCTCTCAGCACACCATCACCCCTGTCCCATATATACACATATATATACACCCACACCCACACACAGAGAAAGATATCGTTCCCTAGTCCATGGACCAATCCCTGTAAAATTGCTGAACTCATCCAGTCCATGATGTCAGGCTCCATCTCTTGTAATAGTCTTTCAGGGCAGGAGGGACGGTACATAGTGTTGGGTTGTTGCCTGCTGATGATACCGCCAAACTCATCTGGTCACTGCTGAGCTCGTCTGGTTTCCTCAAAATTCATTCTTTGTTGAGGTGATGATCGGAGGGAAGTCAGGGTCAATGGCTGGTGACCTGAAGATATCTAGCTGGTGGGCTATAAAAGTGTTATAGAGCAGGCAACAGCGTACAATTGAGTTCATTGGCTGTTTTCCCCCAAAATCAAATCCCCTTGAGGTACACATCGGACTTCCCCATCTTCCCGCATTACCCACCAAGCATATCCAGGTCCCTGAGCAAAAGCAACCCCACGAGTGGGTTTGCCTTTACCTGAAGCAGGAATAACCCAGACTGTCTTCCCCAACAAATTCTTTATGTGCACCACAGGAACTTTATCCCCCTCTACAGTACGTAAAAGTTCTGATTGGGCTGGGCCAGCCCTGTTGGCAGATCCCCTACTGTTGACCAACCAGGTGGCTTTTGGTAAATGTGTATCCCAGTGTTTGAAAGTCCCACCACCCATTGCTCTCAGTGTAGTTTTTAACAGCCCATTGTACCGTTCGATTTTCCCAGAGGCTGGTGCATGGTAGGGGATGTGGTATACCCACTCAATGCCATGCTCTTTGGCCCAAGTGTCTATGAGGTTGTTCCGGAAATGAGTCCCATTGTCTGACTCAATTCTCTCTGGGGTGCCGTGTCGCCACAAGACTTGTTTCTCAAGGCCCAGGATAGTGTTCCGGGCAGTGGCATGGGACACAGCGTATGTTTCCAGCCAGCCGGTGGTTGCTTCCACCATGGTAAGCACATAGCGCTTGCCCTGGCGGGTTGGTGGGAGTGTGATATAGTCAATCTGCCAGGCCTCCCCATATTTGTACTTCAGCCATCGTCCTCCATACCAGAGAGGCTTTAACCGCTTGGCTTGCTTAATTGCAGCACATGTTTCACATTCGTGAATAACCTGGGCAATAGTGTCCATCGTTAAGTCCACCCCTCGATCACGAGCCCATCTATATGTTGCATCTCTGCCTTGATGGCCTGAGGTGTCATGGGCCCACCGGGCTAAAAATAATTCACCCTTATGTTGCCAATCCAAGTCCATCTGAGCCACTTTAATCTTAGCAGCTTTATCCACTTGCTGGTTATTCTGGTGTTCCTCAGTGGCCCGACTCTTGGGTACATGAGCATCTACGTGGCGTACCTTCACCACCAGGTTCTGCACCCGAGCAGCGATATCTTGCCACAATGCAGCAGCCCAGATGGGTTTACTTCTGCGTTGCCAGTTGCTCTGCTTCCATTGCTGCAACCACCCCCACAGGGCATTTGCCACCATCCATGAGTCAGTATAGAGATAAAGTACTGGCCATTTTTCTCGTTCAGCAATGTCCAAGGCCAGCTGGATGGCTTTCACCTCTGCAAATTGACTCGATTCACCCTCTCCCTCAGCAGTTTCTGCAACTTGTCGCAGGGGACTCCACACAGCTGCCTTCCATCTCCGATGCTTTCCCACAATATGGCAGGAGCCATCAGTAAACAAGGCATATTGCTTTTCACTCTCTGACAGTTCATTATATGGTGGGGCCTCTTCAGCACGCGTCACCTCCTCTTCTGGTGACATCCCAAAATCTTTGCCCTCTGGCCAGTCCATGATGACTTCTAGAATTCCTGGACGACTGGGATTTCCTATTCGAGCTCGTTGTGTAATTAGTGCGGCCCACTTACTCCATGTAGCATCAGTTGCATGATGTGTAGAGGAGACCCTGCCTTTGAACATCCAGCCCAGCACAGGCAACCGGGGTGCCAGGAGGAGCTGCGCTTCAGTTCCAATCACTTCTGAGGCAGCTTGAACCCCTTCATAGGCTGCCAGTATCTCTTTTTCAGTGGGAGTGTAGCTGGCCTCGGTTCCTTTATATCCCCGACTCCAAAAGCCGAGGGGTCGACCTCGAGTCTCCCCTGGAGCTTTCTGCCAGAGGCTCCAGGTAGGACCATTCTCCCCAGCTGCGGTATAGAGCACATTTTTCACATCTGGCCCGGCCCGGACTGGTCCAAGGGCTACTGCATGAACTATTTCTCGTTTAATTTGTTCAAAGGCTTGTTGTTGCTCAGGGCCCCATTTGAAATCATTCTTCTTCCGGGTCACGTGGTAGAGAGGGCTTACAATCAGACTGTAATTTGGGATGTGCATTCTCCAGAACCCCACAACACCTAAGAAAGCGTGTGTTTCTTTCTTGTTAGTTGGTGGAGACATTGCTGTTATCTTGTTGATCACGTCTGTGGGGATCTGGCGGCGTCCATCTTGCCATTTTATTCCCAAAAATTGAATCTCCTGTGCAGGTCCCTTGACCTTATTCCGTTTTATGGCAAAACCGGCCTTCAGCAGGATTTGGATTATTTTCCTCCCTTTTTCAAAAACTTCTTCCGCTGTATCACCCCACACGATGATGTCATCAATATATTGCAGGTGTTCTGGAGCTTGCCCCTGTTCCAGTGCAGTCTGGATCAATCCATGGCAGATGGTAGGGCTGTGTTTCCACCCCTGGGGCAGTCGGTTCCAAGTGTACTGGACGCCCCTCCAAGTGAAAGCAAACTGTGGCCTGCATTCTGCTGCCAAAGGGATTGAGAAAAATGCATTGGCAATGTCAATTGTGGCATACCACTTGGCTGCCTTTGACTCCAGTTCATACTGAAGTTCTAACATGTCCGATACGGCAGCACTCAATGGTGGTGTGACTTCGTTCAGGCCACGATAGTCTACTGTTAATCTCCACTCTCCATTAGACTTTTGCACTGGCCATATGGGGCTATTAAAGGGTGAGCGGGTCCTGCTGATCACTCCTTGGCTCTCCAGTCTGCGGATCAGCTTATGGATGGGAATCAAGGAGTCTCGGTTGGTGCGATATTGCCGCCGGTGCACTGTTGTGGTCGCAATTGGCACTTGTTGTTCTTCGACCTTCAGCAACCCCACAACAGAAGGATCCTCTAAGAGACCGGGTAAGGTGGACAGCTGCTTAATTTCCTCTGTCTCCAAGGCAGCGATACCAAAAGCCCATCTATACCCTTTTGGGTCTTTGAAATACCCTCTCCTGAGATAGTCTATGCCAAGGATGCATGGAGTCCCTGGACCAGTTACAATGGGGTGCTTTTGCCACTTCCTCCCAGTCAGGCTGATTTCAGCTTCCAGCATAGTTAACGCCTGGGATCCTCCTGTCACTCCAGAAATAGAAATGGGTTTCACCCCTTGATACCTTGATGGCATCAGAGTACACTGTGCACCGGTATCTACTAGAGCCTTATACTTCTGTGGGACTGATGTGCCAGGCCATCTGATCCACACAGTCCAGTAAACCCGATTATCCCTCTCCTCCACCTGGCTGGAGGCAGGGCCCCTCTAATAGTGATCACAAAATTCTCCACTTCTGTCTTGTAGAAAGGGATTAGTATTCCTTATCACAGGAGCTGGAGTAAAATCAGCTCTTTCGCTCCATCTGGGAAACTGCTCGCCAGAGACTGGAGCAGCAGCTTTCCTGGGAGGATCATCCTTGACCATTGTTCTCCTCTTCAGTTCACGCACCCGTTGTTCCAGAGCTGAAGTAGGTTTTCCATCCCACTTTCTCATGTCTTCTCCATGATCTCGCAGGTAAAACCATAGGGTGGCCCGTGGCGTGTACCTCCTATATTTTCTTTCTCGAGCAGTAGGGCGCCTTCTGTTAATAGCTGAGACATGGGTTGGTACGCGTGGAGAGCTGGATAGATCGGATAAATCGTCTCTCAATTGTTTGAACTCCTGGGACAGTTTTTCCACAGCTGAAATGATGGAAGGGGTGAGATTGTCTTCGAACTCTCGGAGTTGACGAATCAGGAAATCCACTGTTGGTGATACTCCGTCATTCCAGGTCATTGATGCCAATGTGTGGGCATATGATGATAGCGCACTCCGTGTAAGTTTCCGCCACATGGGTCGTGTACATTCGACTTCATCTGGGTCTACGGATGTGTTCCTGGAATCCGGCCTACGATAGATCATCTCTATAATGGCTGATTCCCTCAGGGACTGGATGCCTTTCTCTATCGTGGTCCAGTTGGCTGAGCTATTCGTAATATCGTCTTTGTAGGGAAACCTTTCCTTCACAGCTGCCAGGAGCCGCCTCCAAAGACTGAGGGCTCGCTTCTCTCTTGCAATCGCTTTGTCAATTCCTCCTTCCTTAGCAAGTGATCCCAGCTGCTTGGCTTCCCTACCTTCTAGTTCATGACCGTCGGCCCCATTGTCCCAGCACCGGAGCAACCAGGTGACAATGTGCTCCCCTGGAAGACGGGTGAAATCTTTTTGCATATTCCGTAGTTCGGTTGAGGTCCGGGGTCGAGAAGTGACCTCTTCTTCTTCTTCCTCTTCCTCTGACCCACGTAGTAGTAACTCTTGTTCAGGTGCTGTTGCATATAGTAATGGCACTGGGTCTTCATCTTTCTTCGCTTCGCGGGTTGCTCTTTGTGCCTTTCGTCTGCTTTTGCTTACAGGGGCAACAGACATTGTCACAAACTGGCCATTTGGTTTAGCTGCAGTGTTTGTCACTGTGGTTGGAGTGGCTGCAGTGTCTGCCACTAGGATTGGAGTGGTTGCAATGTCTATTGCTGGGGTTGGTGCAGCTGTTGTGCTTGGGAGTTGAGTAACACCAACAGCTGCATTATCTGTTGCTGTCGGGGTTTGAGTAGCTACTGTGCTTGTCACTGGGGTTGGTGTAGCTGCAGTGCTTGGAGTAGCCATATTGTCTGTTGCTGTCGGGGTTTGAATAGCTACTGTGCATGTCACTGGGGTTGGTGTAGCTTTGGTGCTTGGAGTAGCTATATTGTCTGTTGCTGTCGGGGTTTGAGTAGCTACTGTGCTTGTCACTGGGGTTGGTGTGGCTGCGGTGCTTGGAGTAGCCACATTGTCTGTTGCTGTCGGGGTTTGAGTAGCTGTTGTGCTTGTCACTGGGGTTGGTGTAACTGCTGTATTTGAAGTTGGAGTAGTTGCGTTGTCTGTTGTGGTCAGGGTTTGAGTAGCTGTTGTGCTTGTCACTGGGGTTGATGTAGCTGCTGTACTTGGAGTAGCTGTGTTGACTGTTGTGGTCAGGGTCTGAGTAGCTGCTGTGCTTGTAGTTGGCATAGCTGCGTTGTCTGTTGCTTTGCCATCAGATCCAGAGACATTTTTTTCCCTTTGAAGGTGCTGGATAGTGTTGAGCAGGGCTCTGTAGGCATAGGCCAAGCCCCAGCACGTTGCCAAAATTTGTCCCTCTCTGGTATAACCAGGACGACAGCACACCTCGTTTAAGTGTTTTACTAGTTTTTCCGGATGTTGCACTTGTTCAGTGGTGAAGTTCCAAAGCACTGGAGGGGCCCACTGGCCTAGGTACTTGCCCATACTATCCCACACACCCTGCCACTCATAACTGTCCAGCCTCAGGGAAAATCTCCTGGTGGTCCTCCTATATCGTCGTCTAACCCTAGACCAGATTCGAACCTGATACTGCTGAATTTTTGTCATTAAACAAAATAGGATGTTCCTACGACGGGATGGCCGTGGGTAAAACACACTCCGTATGTTTGCCAACATGCTGATCCCCAGCACAATCAGCGGGCAGGTTTCAAGGGTACTCAAAGGCCATCTAAAACCTTCAGAACTCTCAATTGCTGTTGCAAATAGGCTGGTGGGGGAACGGGGGGTGAAAGAGAATGCTTCCTTCGTAAGTTTACCCCCCGAGGAGAAAAAAAAAGATATGCAATTGCTAAAATATTTCATTATATACCTCCCAATGTATAGTGGTGATGGCCACGCTGGAAGCACAAACCAGACCAGTTTCATGATCAATGAGTCTATTGTATTACAAGTCATTACCATGAAGTACAGTGAAACAAGAACCTTAGCCCAGGCCCCCCAGCCGATAAACACTAAAACAGCAAATAGTGGCTGTAAGTAAGGTACAACATGCTGAAACTCTGAGATCAAGCGCAACACGTCTGAGAGCCAAATAATCACCATTGTGACGAGTAGTAACAATGAATGCTTATCACAAATATGATTAAACACACTCTGGTCAGATCTGTCGTTATCTCAACCTTTCGAGCCCCACGTTGGGCGCCAAAAAGAACTGTCGTGGTTTGAGCCCAGCCGGTAACTCAGAACCACACAGCCGCTCACTCACTCCCCCCCCCCCCCTCCTTCTTCCTCCCCCCGCTCCCGGAGGGATGGGGAGGAGAATGGGAAGAATGCAACTCCCACGGGTTGAGATAAGAGCAGTCCCGCAACTAAGGTATAACACAAAACCACTACTGCTACCACCAATGATAATAACGATTAGTGAAATAACAAGGGGAGAGGATACAATTGCTCACCACCCGCCGACCGATACCCAGCCCGACCCGAGCAGTGATCTGGGCCTTCCGGGTAACTCCCCCCGGTTTATATACTGGGCATGATGTGCTGTGGTATGGAATACCCCTTTGGCTAGTTTGGGTCAGGTGTCCTGTCTCTGCTTCCTCCCGGCTTCCCCTCCTCCCTGGCAAAGCATGAGACTGAGAAAGTCCTTGGTTGGAATAAACATTACTTAGCAACAACTAAAAACATCGGTGTTATCAGCGTTGTTCCCAGGCTGAAAGTTAAAAAACACAGCACTGCACCAGCTACTAAGCAGGAGAAAAATGACTGCTATAGCTGAACCCAGGACAAGTGGTCACTTACTTATTAAAGCAACGTGTTCAACAGCTCTTGCTGCACTAGCCTGGCAAACTTTAAGAAAAGCATATTTTCCCAAACCCTCACAAATCTAGTTAACTTGTTAAAAATGCTTTCTATAAAACACGTATAGCTCCTTATCAAAATAATTTTAACGTGAATGCATTCTCTGGAGCTTTCCTCAATATCTATGTAGAAAAATACCTATAGTCTAAGAGACTCCAACTTAAGCCCCTTTATCCATGATTTCAGCTGGAGGAAAAGAGCTCTTCTATATGCAGTTTCTGCCACAGAAAATCAATGATGAAATGTGGTGGCAGGGAGGGTGGTTCTGTTGTGTCAGAAAAGATTAAAATGTGAAAAGCATAACTATCCTGAAGTCTTTTGAAATTTGGGTCTCTTTTAGATTTCTTTTTACTATTGCCAGAGATACTTCCTCACTGAGTAGCTGGCTTTGACATGGGATTCAAATGATACTTTGACTCATGCTTTTTAGAGCTCACACTAAATGCAGTGTACCTTCTCTTAGAGTGATACTGATGGGAAATTAGTATAAAAATCTGACCTGGAAAGTATTGCATTCCAGCATTAGAACATTGCTGGCAGGTTTGTTCCCTATCTACAAGGAAAACATTTTTTACCAAATGCTGACCCTATGGATAACTAAGCTTCCTGATGGTGGAGTCACCTTTTTTCAGCCACACCATATGGGCTGCTGGAAGGGAAAAGGCATCTTCTGTGCCCAGTGAAGAGGTTTGTTCTCTTTAATGACCTGTCTCCAAAGCACCGTGGAGGGACTTGGGTTCATAGGATTTCAAGCCAAAAAGGAAACTCCAGAAGTCTCTAGTCAAGTCTCCTTTGGATGTTACATTTCATGTGTTTGTCCCTTGGTCAAACCAAGTAACTGCAGCTTAACACAAGCCTAACTTCCAATTTCTCTTGTGTTTGCTACTTCCATTTTCCTGTGGCTTGCTCCAGACCAAAAGAACCACAGAGTAAGAGTAGATTTCCATATGATCCTCGCCTTCCTTTCCTAACTAGAAGAAAACATCATAAAGTGACAGTCATGGTGAAAACCACAGATGAAGAGATTGTCATTTTTAAAGCGTGGTTTAAAGAAGTATCTCTCTTCTAATTCTACTCACAGACTTGCCTAGCACTAAACCTACCTATGTGAATCTGAAAGCATACTAAGTCCAGGGACTTCATGGAGTTCTTCCGTAGTGCAAGGCATTTGTTTTCCATTTCATTTTGCAGAAGAGATTTATAGTACCAACCAAAAAGAGAGTAAGAGTGAAACAGAGGAGCACTGTAATACATGCAAACTTAGCACAAACATAGCGAACACAAATTATTGTCTTTGTGATTCTATTTATCTATATAGGACTTGTGAGATGACCTAAGTATGTCCCATAGAAATGGACATGGAAGAAATCTCCAATAAAATCAATATCAGTTGACAACAAGGGTGCAATTAAAAGAAACGATCAAGGAATAGTTGTATAAATATCCACTGTTTTTAAACAAGTGAACACATAAATAAATAAAACCCTTTCCTCTCTAACGCACATATTTAGTATTGTCAAGAATACAGATTTTTTTTTTGCTTTAAGGTCTAATGAACTGTAAGGGTTACAAAACCAGGTTCAAACTGTTGTTCTGCTTGTCTTGGGTAGCTAGATCATATAGAGGCTTCTCTGGGATATTTTCACTAGGAAAATAAACTCATGGTGTATCCAGATACTTCCTTATAAACAATAGCCAGTAGCAGGGAACATGCTCTTACCCACATTTGCTCAAAAGTGGTTTTTTTTCTCTCTCCCACTTTTTCTTCAGAGCTCTGCTCTTGAGCCTATTTCATCTTCAGATTTGACCTTCAATTGATTCTTTAGTATTTTTTATGCTCCTTTTTTCCCTTTTTTTTTATTTCATCACAAAGATAAAGCCAGATGAACACGTGATAAAGGAGAACACACAGTTGCAATCTGTCCTGTGTTTCTCCCTTCTCTCCCTTCCCTTTCTGCACTCCTTAAATTCAGGGTTGCGTGGACCTGCCCGAAGTAGTTTTCCATTGTTTCTTCTTTTGTTAGAAGAAAAAAGAGGCAGCTGTTGGGCCCCTTATTTACTCAGAAGAGGACATGGTTTCCCTTCCTGAAGGTCTCAGCATAGCGATGTGCTGCCCAGCATTCCTCAGTGCTGAATGCATTGCTTCACTTCTGCAAGTTATCTGTAACTTCAGGAATCTTCACTGCACTGCAGTTTCTGTCTGATGCTAATTTATTAGAATTAGTAAGAAAATTGGTTATTAAAATAGCCTTGTTACATCTTTAAAACAAATACATTTAATCTCACAGAGAAAGCTAGTTTAAGATAAAGATAATATGATAATAAAATGAAAGTATTTCAGTTAAAAAGAACCAGAAATCGCCATGTCCTTATCTTATGTAAATGCTACATTGTGAAAATCCTCTCGGGCTTAAGCTAACATAGACTGTGTAATAACATTTCAGCTGTTGTATTTCAACTGTAATAACAAGCAAAACATAATCTTAACAGAACTTATCAAATCACCACAATCCTTCCACACCCAAGGACAAAATAACTCCTCATCATTGTTATG
This sequence comes from Strigops habroptila, assembly GCF_004027225.2. Lineage (NCBI taxonomy): Eukaryota > Metazoa > Chordata > Aves > Psittaciformes > Psittacidae > Strigops > Strigops habroptila. The sequence continues at coordinate 43,321,865 of NC_044279.2, read as the reverse complement.
TACCCTAGAAAGGGTTCTTCTGGGGTCTGGGACTTCTGTCTCCTCTTTCCTTACCTTTCTGAAAGAACAAGAAAAGTATTTGCTAAAAAATAGACCAGTCTATGTTCCTAGGAGTCTAAGAACACTGTCTCCTTGTGGATTACAGCTGGCAGCTGTAAGGTGTAAAGTTTTACAATTTACGGTGCTGGGATTTCTTCTTCTTTTTAATCTCTCATACTCAAAAACCTTTCATTTTCTTGGCAAGCTGTGAAACTTTAGATTGCTAGTTAAATAGAATGTTCTGCCTGCAAATAGTATAATGTATATATGGGCTAGAGGGAATGTATATTAAATGAATGCAGAATGAATTAGTATTGTCTAGTTTGGGGAGAAAAGGTGAAACTATAGTAAATTTTAAGCAGCTACAAGAACTGTCATAAGGATCAAGGATCATTTAAGATGTGAATTAACCTATTTATTTATAGAAAAGTCCTGCTACAGGATTCTACTGCTACAGGCAGTAGAGAATTAGCATACACTTTTAGCATATTTCTCCATTAAATTCTTTAGACTGATTTTAGATATCTTTAGAAATCAGTTCTATAATATTTTAAAATAGTAATTTTATCAGAAAGAATAATTTAATTTCTATGGCATTCCACTGCATTTGTCCCGTTCAACTCATTATCATTATTTTTTCTTAATTATGTTTTACAATAGCTGGACCACATCATCCCTTTCCACATTACAGTCCTCAAAAGAGACTTGATGAGGACCTCTTCTAGAAGAAGAAGATTTGGTGAGGACCTCTTTGTAGAGATGCATGCTCTTCCACTGTAGGGCCCAGGTTTTCCTCAGTCCAAAAGGGCACTTGCACTATTAATTTGTTCACGTTCTTAAGGAGCTGGCTTTGCCTATTCCTGCTTGCTTTGGCCCCAGGCAAGCCTTCTGGTTTATTGGCAACATTGCTGTATTGTACCTGCGCTGTATGGGATTTCCTCTGGCTCTGACTGACCCTAATAAAAGCCCAGAGGCAGAGCAGAAATAATAATACCAGAATCCTAAAGCAATTGTGGCTAGAATGGATGCTTGCCATTTCCCTAAACCTCATCCAATTCATTTCTCCTTTAGCCTGTCCTATCTTTCTTTAATCCCCATCTAGGAACCATGTCTCCTCCTGTCAACCCTGTCAGCTAATGAATGTGTAGGACAATCTATCACTTAAAGAAGAAAACCTCCATGTGGAGACCTCATGTGCATGCAGTAGTCATCCAATCAAAGTTTTTCAGTGGAAAAACAGACAGGTTCCCTCCCTTTCTTTTTAGGAGGGAGATCCCACTAGCTAATTTCTACAAGTCTAAACTGATTGTTAGCAGACTTTGCACTGATCCTAGCTTTACCTTCATTTAAAGGAATGTTTCAGTGGTGTGCAACCTGGGGTTACTGCAATGGCCAAACAAAAAACAGTGGAGACAGGAGTTCAGAGAGAATGTAACCAAACTATTACCAGCCATTCGGTTTTGCATCCTTCTCATCTCAGCCACAAAATAGATAAGAAGCAGTCACTGTCTTAGTTAAAACACTTCACTCACAAACCGTTTTTTAAAATAACTTTTGTAAATAACCCATGGCTACAAATCTCAAAGTTAATCTCTGTTTCTCTGTAACTACTCCCTCAAGGCTCCTCACTGACACGTCCTTGGTCACTCCCTCTTCTTCAGTTTGACTGCTGTGCTCCTGAGCCAGTGTCAGAACACAACATAACCTAAGGACAGAATTTCAGCTGTAGTTGCAAGTCCCTCATCTTTATGAGATGAAGCCACACCTTGACTTCAGTTTAAAGGCTCATCTTCTCTCATCTTATGCTTCTTTAAAACACAAATGGAGAAGCCACTTCTATCAAAAGAATTAGAAAAGACTACATACAAAATGCTTCAGTCCAGTATTTTCAGAAAACATAACACCCAGACAACTTAGTTTTAACAGCATTTTCATAGCTATTGCATTTAAATTATTGAGTAAAGAAAACATAATTAAAACGGTATATTGGACATTATACCTTGACAACTGGCAAAATATTAAAATCAGGAATTATTATATAAGATAAGGAAATAAAGCACAGCTACAATGATCTAATCTTCCTTTTTTACTCACTGTTTCTTTAAATTGCCAAACTCATTTTACCTAATTTTAAGGGAAAAAATCTTTCTATGCTCAAACTGGCTCAAAGTTACTCAAAATTGTTGAGTATGTGTTTCATTCCATTTACATGGTACCACAAAAAATGTTCTGATATTGAAATAATGACTCTGAAAAGAGAATAATAAAAGTTTAACACAAATGCTTCATGCATGCAAAGAATAAGGTTTAAAATTGTGGTTCTGCTAAGTCAGTATAGCTCCTATCAACGTCAGAGGAGCTCAAGATGCCATCCTATTCATTTTATAAATAAATCTACATGCTTCTGCCATTGTTATAGATGTGACAGCATCAAAACACAATTTACAATGAAGGTATGAAGGCATGAATTTGGCCTGTAATTTGTATATATATTAAAGTGCTGTAGTTACTGTTGTCCTTATAGTGAGAACATTTCTTCTAGGGACTATCCATGGAAATATCCAAACACAGCTGAACACATTGTGGTATCAGCAGGAAGTTGTACACTGTTAAGAAGGCAAGATACAATAGGAGAAGTCATACATTTTAAACTTTGTGAGCATATGTGCTAATAAACATAGTTAATCCTCTTCTTCACCAGCTGGACATCTGTATTTAGCATCGTGCTAGTTCATATATTATTTATAATTGTGCTCAGCATGGAGCTTGAACTTTATTTTAGAGCTAAAATGGACACATTTGGATTTCACTTCTTTATTATTAATGAGTTTTAAAGGGCATGGATCAGTCATTTTACAGTTTTTTTCAGAGGCATTGTACAAAGTACAGGGACTAGTACAGGATGATTAGTTAAGCAGGGTAGTTTTCAATAAAGTTTCAAATTCACAGCAAACATCTTGAAATTATTATTACTTACAATCACTTTCATGTTTGTATTCTTTTTCCTGAAGTCAGTTATTGCTGTAGCACTTACAATGTTCCTCCCACCATGTGCGGCCATTTGCTGTCTAGAACTCCTTGACTTTTAGATCAATTTGAGCCAATGTCACAGGAACTGATGCCCAGCCCAGTTCCTGGCTGAAGCGTTGGGGGCTGGTGGAGCTTGGTGCATGGTGACCTCTGCTGCTTTTGCAGTGCTACAGTTGTAGAATGCTCAGCAAAAGCAGAGCACCTCAACAACTTACGTGTTTCACTGTGGAAACAAAGAATATTTTTTATGCAATGCTAACTTGGACTACTCTGGGACAGTCTCAGATAACCAGCTGCACAATAAGCCACTTGAGTCTAGAAAAAACAGTGTATATCAAAAAGCGTGTGTCTCTTTCACAGATTTATAACAGCGCTATATAATTTCAGCTAAAATGCTATTGTAACTCCAGATGTTTGGCTGCATCTACTGTTTATGAGGGTGAACACTGTGCATATTAATTGAAATATAATACATGTCGTTTAATTTTGTGGAGAAAAAATCATTTATTATTATTTTCTAAATTATAAATGCCAAGATTTAGCATGCAATAAGATACAGAAACATGCTAGAAAGTATTTTCTCTGTGCAAAATACTATCAACACCTCAACGGCAACCCACAGATCCTCCATACAACCCTCACTCTCACTTCACAATATTGTCATGGAAAAAAGACTGTATCAGTACAAAATTAGGATACCAAGGACTAATGCAAAATCTGACAGAAAGTAAGGTGGCGCTTGCTAGGTCTATGACTTGCACTGACATATGTTCTGTTGCAAGTTTCAGACTGTTTTTGTTAAACCTGAAATGGCAGCTGTATCAGAAGATGAGAGTACCCAAGTCACTGTAAACAGTGCCACTATTTTCACCCTCTTCCTGGAACAAAAGGCTTTTCCCAGGCTGCCTTTCTTTTTTCTTGTCCAGTCATTAAAGCTATTTATATTCTTTCCCAGAAGGTATGACACCAGCAAATGCTGAGCCAGGTTCAGTAGCTGGGACTGTGACATTTGTCTAGGACCCTTTGATAGATTCAAGATTAAAAACATCTTCTCATATGTTGTATATCTTCCAGGCACCCTTTATGTCATGCAAGGCCTGGACAATGTCATTTGGTCTTGGTAGAGCCCCAGGAATAAAAAGAATTCAATAAAATTTGGTTCAGATCAAAATATTGTGAATAATTGATGTTGCCTTTAAATTACCAGCTTTGACATTTGCCAGTTCTCTTCTTCTACCTGTTCCTTTCCGCTTTCTAAGTGGCAAAACAGAAAATCAAGGGAGCCGGGGAAAGGAGTGGAAAAAAACCAAGAACATTTCTAAATCCTGAAACTTCCAGCCTGGTTAAAAGCTGGAAGTACATGAATGTTTCCACAACTTTTTGCAGGTTAGTCCTTCATCCGTGCTTTAACTCCAACACCGTTTCATCCAGTATAAAATAATCCTCAAGGATTACCAGGGCACCTCAGGATTCTGGTAAGACCCCAAAGGAGATTTCAAATGTGCAGCATCTCTAAAGGGCTAATAAATGGTGTATGGGACAAAGCTGCATCCCACATGATTCCAGGCTGCACCATGGCTCATGAGAAAGACTGGCCCATGAGCCCTGGCCCTGGGCATGCTATGGCAGAGCCTGCTCGCACTACGTGTGCTATGGTGTAACTGAGCAACCCACACATAAGAGCACATAAAGATGAAATTCTGAGGTATGTAATGTAAAGTTTGTCAGGCTTTCCATGAAACACTGCACAAGTTATTGCAAAAGCACTGCTCTAAGACAGAGCAGTTACTTTTGATTAATAGTCTGCAAGTCTACACTTAAATCAGGAAAAAATCCCCAATAATACAAAGAAAACATAATACAAGCATTCCTAGTTGAACTCAACAAAGATATTTTCTTAAAGAGAATTTTTAGTCACTTTTAAAATGAAATAACTTTTAAAATAAAAATTGAAAAAAAAAAAAAAGGGCAGCAGGATTGTTCCTGTTAAGCTTCCCATTCAGACTTTCTCATGCCTGCTACTGTTTAGGCAATGAATATTCATGAACATAAACATGATTTGTAACATCTGTATACCAGTAGTAGAGCGTTAGCAAGACATTTACACTCATTTGTTTGGGATATATACATGTATACAAAAAGAGCAGCTTTCCCTTGTGATCTTCTCCAGATATGATTTCACAGTCCAAAGTCTGGCCTCAAAAATTATAATGTATATCATATGATTCTGCAGGAACAGAAATGGAAGCAGAGTGTCTCTCAGCCCACAGCCAAACCCTTCTACCTTGCCAGAAAACAGAAATAAAAGTTTAGTCTGTGAATCCCTTTTGCAGCGTTCACTCCTCTTAAACAAAAAAACCCAACAAAAACCAAAAACTAGATTGCTTCTGGGTTTGTCAGTACATACAAAACCCCATCTTCTGAGTTAAAATTCCACTTCTATATGGCATTTCTTTATTCCAGTTAGCTCGGCTGTGTTAGATGAAGTGGCAGGGCTTATTGCATAAGAAAGTCACACTGATTTACTCAACCATCCTTCCTTTAACAATCACTTGAAATCCATGTGAAGTCTATTATTTCAGCTTCCCACTCCTTGTTTCGGTTCATCTTAAATTGTGAACTTAATTCACCATTTTAAATTAATGCCTACCTTTTGGTGACAGGTCCCACAGGTTTAAATTAATACTTTCAGTTAAAGTAAGAGTTTATCTAAATTGAAAGTTCCTCGAGGTATTAATCTAGTCTAAACCAGTTAGTTAACAGTAGCTAGGAAGGCTGGTTTAACACTTCATGGTGTGAGGTGTGTTTAGTGATGAACACTTCTAATAAAGACTAGGAAAACAACCACCTGTGGCCTGACCACAGTATCTTTCTGAGCATCTGGTTCCTGGCTAAGCCTCTTAGAAAGTTTAATCAGCTAAATAATATCCATCCCAGACATAGGTGTGCGTAAACACACCTGAACATCTTATCTGATGATGAGTTCTCTATAGCTACTTGTCCAGAACAGCAGAACAGCATCTTGCTAAATGCCTTCAACACACTCTCTTACCCTCTGGTCGCTTTGTTCCTCTGCACTGTTTGCATGTAAGAGCATAAACAATTTTGATAATTCTTTTCCTCCAACTTGCCACTTCCCAATTTTTCTTTCCTGGGCTATAATAGAAAGCAACTAATTCCATATTTGTGCAACACCCACGTTTCGTAACGGAAGTTAAACTGGTCCTGAGTGAACTCTATTTCTCAGGTTCCTCCCCTATACAGAACTCTTTACAGGTAGGTCACCCAGCAATTCAACAGAAGCTCTAATTTGTCTATTGACTTTCAGCAGTTCAATTGCTAATGTGAAGTGATTCGCTAATTAAAGGTCAGTCACTCAGCTGGCAATCTTTCCTGATTCAGAAGTGAGAGACAACATACAAATTCAGGATTCATGGAAACTGAAATGTACAGAGTTGTAAGATACCGATGGTAGAAGGCACAGGTTTACAAAAGTGAAACAGTTTTTGTCACTTCTTTGTGTAGAATGAAACATAGTCTGTGTTGCACCAAAAGGCTTCTATGAGTGATTTGAAGTTTTACTGCAAATGGATGTCCATGAGATAAAAAGCAGTCTTCCTGTGATTGTTTTTTTTTATTTTTATAAACCAAACTTGGCCTTCTGTTATCGTGGTTTACTATGTGACTCTGTAGTCAGCATATCCAGTAGTCTATCCAATTTCTTTGGAAGGAGAATTCTTTATTGAGCATTAATCTTTAATTGGTATCTGAAACATTCCTCCTCTGGGACAAGGGCTGTTGTCAATGTGCTGAAAAACACCATTAAAAATTTAATCTGTCATATTCTTACGTCTTAATCTGAGAAATTGTCACATTCAGGCTTCTCAGTCAGCATGCAAACAGTCCACCTCAGCCTCTGTATAGATAAGATAGGTAGGCTTGAGTGGGACATTACATCTTTTTCTGATCCTGAAGTGTTGCTACATACAAAACACAGATACTTTGCTAGATATAACTACATGCTATGAACAGTCAAATGGCTCCAGTTATCCTACTATGTCCACATTTCAGATTGACTCAAAGCTCCTTTTCTGGAAAGCCTGTAAAAGAAAGATTAATGGGAAATAGGAAGCCTTAGAAAACATAGACATCTGGAAGTAAAGATATCATAGTGGTGTAAGCCACAGTGGAATAAAACATTTGTTTAATTCAACCTTTAGACTCTAAAGCCAGTCAATAGGAAAAGAGAGCCAACGATTTAGTGACACACATTGTTTATGGAAGGTCTTGTGTGCAGAAGAGCCATCCAATTTAGTCTGCAAACTCTCCAAAACAGCAGGTGCTGGGTGTGCTGAGCTGACAGAGCACACAGTTCCCAGGGAAAATACACATCATCACATACATAATCCTTGAACCTCTTCTGCCTGGCTGATGACATTTGTCACCTGCATAAGCCCCTTCTTGCCCAGCCTCTTGCAGCAATGCAGGGCCAGAGAGGGGTAGAGAGGAAACCAGCAGCACCAATTCCATAGGGACGGTCCACATCTACATGGTCCACATCTACACCTTACTGCTGCCCAACACAAATCCTCATATCTCATCTGGGTATGCAGCTGCTGCACTATGGCAATAGCTGGCATAGGTCACTGCAAAAATTCAACTGTGGACATGCAATAGTGTTAATATAAAAAGATAGTAGTTTTGAATGTTGTGAGCTATTTTGCTGGTGATGTTTACATTATGCTGATTTTAATTTCCCACTCAGCACGTTGAAATATTTTCTTGCAGACTGTCTTTCTCCTCAATCATATAAGTATGTTTCTAATTGAAGCTGATATTAAAATAAAGGGATTTTTTCCTTAATGTCATTTCATGCAGTGCATACTATTCTCAAACATCTTTGCCTGTACAGTAGCATTGTCAATAGGTACAACATTTCTTAGCATCCTGGTTTGCAAACAGTATTGCACTATGAGAGGAACCTCCAAACTCACTTGCCCTGTGGGATCCTTTTGTGAATAATAGAGATTCAGCTCAGCATTTTGTAGACTTTCTAAAAGTGAAAAGACTTTATCTAGTAGATGACTCAGTAATAGAAAGTGCATTAGAACATCAATAAATCACATTGACGAATGGAACCTTGTCAGCTACTGATTTAACTTGTATTAAAGTTAAATCCAATTTAACTGTGTGTATAGGCCAGGTTTGAGAGACCAGCTGTGAATTACCAAATATTGGTCACAATTCTGTAACGCAGTGAGTCACCTCCATTTTCAGTCAAGGCAATGTAAGTCAAGAGTATTCAGCACTTTGCAGAACTGAATGATAAGACAAAGGATTATTCTATGAGGAAAGAAAATTAACTAACTGTTGCATAATAAACATGTAGGAGTTTTGGTGGTTTAATACTCATGAGTCTTTTCAAGAAGACTCAAGATCATCTTGTGATTAGGACATATTTTGATAAAAAAAATCTTTATTTACTGTTGGAGAAATAGAAAGACCTCTTTCCCAAATCTAAATCAAGGGTAAGGAACATCAACTCCTTTAGCCATTGCTACTGAGTACTACAAGATTATGGCTCAAAAGATTATGGCCATTCCGGCATCCTTACGTAGAGAAATAGAGAAACAATTATGGAGCAACTGTGGAGCATGGTGTGATAAATAAAAAAAAATCTCCTTGAAAGGCATCTTTACATACATGAAAGAACCACAGCAGAGTCTATTTCTTTTTGAGATGAAGACTGAAGGACTAGAATCATTCAAAGTTTCCTCTTGCAAAAGATGTCTGTCATACAAACAAGCATTTGTATTTGTAATGAAATCCTACAGCAGTCACGGAATGTCAGCTCCAGTTTCATAAAGCCAATTTCAAGCTTATGACTAATGAAGCTACACTGTAATTTGTGTGTTCAGGTTGAGAGGGAGAAAGGGTACAAATATGCAAAAAGAGGAAAGTTGCAACAAAATTGCAGGGGGGAATAATGCATAGGCAGCAATTTTCTAGCTGAATTTTGCAGCAGAGGTTAGAAAATTTCCAGTGTAAGCATAAGAGTGCAATGTAGACATAAAATCTCATTTCCTTTGTTCAAAATCCTCCCAGCTGATTTGACACTTTCCTCTTATTAATTTAATTAGAAGGAAAAAAATTAGAGTACCAATACCACTTAAACAGTTTAGTATGCCAAGCAAGTTCTACTTTATCTGAGAAAATGAGATGGAGGGGTTTTTTTGTTTGAGAATAACATTTCATTCCAGAATATAACAGGAGAAGCAAGTGGCAAAAAATAAAGTTCAAAACGTACGAGGATGGACTGTAAAAGATTTGTTATTGTACATTGAGCAATGACAGTTTTCTCAAAAGCCTTGAGAAATTCCTAGCATATGAAAGCCAGGTATAACATACACTGAAACAAATGCATCATAACTTACACCTCTCTGTCAGTACCTGTTTCAAACCACGTTTGGAGCCAATTTAGTAGAATTTCTGAAAGACTGAAACAACTTCTTCCTGAGACTTCATGTACACTGGACATCCCTAGGATAGCACATGGTTAAATTATAAAATGTCTTGGTGTTATCCATTTCTTTGAGAAACGGTATTAGAAGGAATGTGATAGATTTTCATCTTAAACGCTCAAGAATCAATTTGGTTTTTACTTTGCTGAAAGGACAGTCCTCACCCTCACAGCAAAACGTGAGGCCCAGCTGACAAGGAATGTATTGCTCTCTTTTCTGGTGTTAAGCAGTCAAAAATCTCTTGGAAGGAAGTCAAATGTGCACTTGGTAAATCAGATAATTTCATGATATAAGCAGGACTTCAGCAGAAATGTTGTTGCCAATCTTCTCTGCTGAGTAAAAAGTCCAGTTTTATCTGCTTACACAAAGACATAGTAAGTAGATTCTCCCTGCCACAAGCATATTTCCCACAGAAGTTCAGCTGAGACTACTGTAAACTAGGAAAAGTACCAAATGCATTTAGGAATTATTTTTAAACTTCCTCTTGCTTTATTCCACTTCCCTTCTGTAACATTTCTATTTGCATCAAAGTCTTCCACCATCTCTTGAGAGCTATTCTTAGGCTTTATCGTTCCAGAAGTGCTTATATCACATGCTAATTGGCTTAATTAACTACAAGTCATGGCTCCAACAAAAGCATTTCCTATCTAGTCAATGTGACTATTAAAAAGTGATTTGCATTACATTTGGAACAGCAGACACTTAGCTGTGAAAGGGGTTAATGAAGCATGTGTTCTGGGCACACAAATCAGGTGCTAGAGGTGTAGAAAGCAATAGATAGTTCTTTTGCAGAAGCAATTTAGAAGATTTTAACTAGTGGTTTTCCAATAAAGACTGACATAATTTTTTGCAATGATAAAATAATGAAGATAAATGGAGAAAATCATCCTCAAGCAATTTGACAATTATAAGAGAAACCACAGTCTTTATTTGCGGTAATTCACAGAAGTGGTTCGACATGTACTAGGGCAGAAAGATATTCTGTAAATTATATTTTGAAAACAGAATTTGGAAGGGCAAGTGCAGCGTTCAAGTGTTGCTAATGACCTGCAGAGACAAACCTGCACAGATGCACACTGTGCTCTTACATTCAGTAATAATGCAGCACTGCAGGCACCAAAAAAGGGCAGCGTTTCAAATGAAATTTAGGTCACATGTAAGTGCCAATATACAAAAATATAATTCTGTAAGTCTCTGCACAGCTGCTAACAGACCTTGGACTTGCTTAAGCTCTGTAGTCACTCTTGTTTTCAACACAGACTTTCCATCCTTATCTGTGGCTTTTATTCTTGGCACGTGCATATGTATTTTACGTTGGCAGGGCTGAGCAGGGCTTCCTGTGCCTGATGCTAGATCTAAATTAGGACTAGAGGGATGGGATTTAGAGCCCTGGTCCTAGGCTCCGGGCCTGGTCAGCACACATCTGAAATGCCTGCACTCCATACAGCACACAGGTGAAGCAGGAAACACTTTCAGAATATGACGAGGAGACAGAAGTGCTTGATTGTCTCCATCTCCGCTTTTTGCTTCTGCGTGGCACTTGCCACTGCCTCGTAGCTATGAGGAAGGCTAGACTGAATTCCCACCATCCAGATGTGGGACTCAAGCATTCTGGCCACTCATAAATGGAGACTGATGCATCTTCTTCATCTCAGCTTTTGTCTGCCTTGGTTTTAGCCCAGTTAGCTGGCCTCCCAAGGTCCTTTCCAACCTAAATCATTACGTGAGCCTATCATCTGTTACTCGCATTTTAAAAGCAGTCCTTGCTAATTTTCTGCAAGAAATATTATTCTTGCAAAAAATAGAAAGACTTATTTGGGGAATTCAAAGACAAATAATTCTTTATTCATAGAATAAGGAATAAGGAAAGTAAATCCTGTGAACTGGTAAGCTGTAGATGGTTCACTGTGCATATGGGTGTATGATTCTGGCATCCCTTAATTTTCTCAGGTACCGCTTGGGCACCCAGACTTCCTAAATTCATGAGCCAAAATTTCAGTCCCTAAAATTCAGATGTGGCACCAACATCATTGCCCCAGGGGAAAGGGAACTCCAACTTCAGCTGCTCTGGTACCAGCTCACGCAGCTCAGTTTCTCACAGAGATCCATTATTCAGCAAGTCCATTTCTGATTTTGTGGTGAAGTCTGGCAAAGAGTTCTTTCATTCGTGCCCCATTATGAGCTGAGCAGCAAGCCATGAAATAAGTCCTCATGCCCAGAGGTTATGGCTCTGGCTTTAAAATAACTTCTTGAAGTTTTAATTCCTCACCTCTCTTCCTCAACTGAACGTAAACTGAAAATCAACTGAAAATCATGTTAATGCAGTAGAAAATGTAAAATTATTGTCCAATCTCTCATAAGCTACCAGCAGAGTGCAACTAGAATTGAGACCTGTATACATAAATAGCAGTAAAAGGACATAGGTTCAAGCTAAACTCTCATAGAAGCAGCCCTGAGCAGTGTTGGACTGTCAGCTGCCATGGTTTCAGATACTGCTCAGGGTGCCTGGGTGCAGTGGGGGCCCAGGGCTTCCAGGGGCAGCAGGGCAGGGCCTGGCACCAAATCCCATCCCACCACCCCAGCCAGGAACAGGGCAGCTGGGGACAGCTGGCTGGGGGGCACCTCCCTGGGGAAGGGGCTGAGGCTGAAACATTTGTCTGTGGGTAGGTCCAACTCAGCAGGGCCAGGACAGGGCAGGGCTGTGGGGAGCTGGAGACCAACACTGCTGTGGTGTCACTGATGGCCCCAGGGGTGGGCATGGGGTCCTGAGCTGTGGTCAGGCTTGGAGCAGTGCTGAGGAGGGGTCAGGACCCTGCAGATCCTGGTGCCCTCAGCACCCTGAGTCAGGGCCATGGACCATTCCAAATAGGCAAGGATGGATCATGCCGTCTGTTTTGGAAGAGAAGGGAAGTTAGCGCCTTGTGCCTACAGGCTTTGCAAATCTTCCCAGGCCTGAGCCCTGCTTTTTGCGAGAATGAACAATAAACAGGCATAGTTTGAGATACCATGTGGACATGTCCTTTGACAACATCTGTTGCCTACAGTAAGTTTACGCTTTTGTACATACTAACGAATGATCTTCTCTTAATCATCTATGAGCAATCCAAAGGTTTTTGCCCATAATGTCGTAGCACCTTAGGCCAGGGTCTTTTACAGTTTTTCTAAATCCTTACTCAGATGTGCTTCTCGCTTAGCCACCTCAACCACCACTTTTAATCTCTGCTGCTGCAGAGATTACATTTCCATCTGGCCATTGAGTAGTAGTGTGGCATAGCTGTACCCTCAGGTTGTGGCTTTGAGTGGCAGACTCGCCCTCTGATCCCCACGTGCCCCTAGAGTTACAGGAGAGTGATGGTACCCCACAAGGCCTTGCAAAGGGCTACCCCTGTGTTTTACTGTGTTCTTTCCTTGCTTCTGTTCCTTATGCTCAATTTAAATTGGGAGGGTTTAGATCTATATCTTTGGTACTGCCTGGAACAATACAAAGCTTCTGGTCTTGCTCACATGTTTATTTCTGCTGGCTAAGATGTCTTGTGCGGATTGCTAACAGTACGCAGAACTTTGCTGGAGGTGTGAACTGTCAGTTCTGTCAAGCCTGCCATGTACTCCTTTAAAAAATATGTTACCTCCTGGGAAGAATCCTTAAACTCTTCCTCAATATTTTGTTTCTCTCAACAACACATCTTCTCGAGAAGATAATTTAAAAGAAGGAAAAACTCCCCCCCCCCCCCGAAATTGTGAAGTTTCCAAGTTATTTTTACCTGTACACTTAGTTTTCTTCCTTTCAAAATAGGGGAAAGGTCTCTCCTATTAAACCCTGAATCTAACCATTTACCTTCTACTAACTGTGGCTTTTCTTTCAGTGATAATATCATGGTTTCTGGCAGCACACAGGCTTGTGCACTTGTGTCTAACTTAAAATAAATAAACGTTTAATTTGCTTTTGGACTTGTGGTTAATTCATCTTCTGTAGCAATGATGTCCAAAAATTCCTGTTTCTTCATTCTCTCTTCAGACTCTCCTGGCAGTGGCAAGCTCTTAGAAAGTGATGTAATTACTCACAGTTTCTGCATTTTCTTCTGAAGGCCAGGCGCTATGTTGTTTATCGCAATGCATGGAACTGTTTCATGTATGTTGATTTTCATCTCGACATGCTTTCCTTCTTCCTTATTGTGGTAATTCATCTTCTTTTGCATCTTCTGTCAAAATCACTTCTTCGAAGAAGAGTTGAAACTGGATATCCTATTAATTACTGTCTTCTAATTCATATTTCAAACATGATTTGTTATACAGAAACTTAGTGTCCAAGATTTGAGGTGTTTCAGCTCTCTATAACTCAGAAAGTTTTGTAATTTGTCCTTTCTCTGTGATTGAGAACACCCTTCTTTCGTTTCATGTAACATGGAGAAGAGCATTCCTCCATTTTTGTGGTAGCTTCAGACCTTGCCTTTGCCCTGGTGCTTGTGAAGACAGTCATGTTCTGCTCAAAGTTCTCCACATCTTTCTAGGATTTCAGATATTTAAAATCATTCTATTTATGATTCAATAATTGTTTTTTCATTTGCTTCCCTCCTAGCACCCTGCATCAGTTAGGAATCATAAGTATCAAAGTGCTTGACAAATGTCTACTTCAGGCTGTAATATCCCAGTCATTAACACTTGATCAATGCATTTCCATATCACCCAGTAATGTATTTTTGATGCAGATCAGGTGTGGTCACACAAACACTGTTTTGTAAAATTAAGAGCACGCAACATGGTGTTAATGCTGTCTTTACACTGCAGGATTTTTGACCTTGCACTATAGGCTCCAAACCTGACTTTAATGTGTAGTCAGACCACGACCTCAGCACCTGACTTATAAGCTAACAGCATGGTGTAATGTAAGCTTCAGCAGAACACAATGCATTCCCTGTGGCTTTTGCACAGTTATCTAAAGTGTATAACTCCCCACTAGTTTAGGTGAGTTACGCAAAGGAACCAGGGTCAAAGATGAAGATGTGTAACAGTTTATTTTTGTCCATACACAATGACATAGGACTTCTTGATATTAAATTTAAACCTTTTTAAAATGTTTGCATTTTCTACTATGTTTCTCATTAGTCTGTCAATTTTTTCCCTGCCTGTTCCAGAGTCCAGAATTGCATCGTGATAATTGCTTTAGGCCTGAACGTCAATTTAAATATACACTTAATGAACATCAGTATATATTTAAATTGACTTTCAAACCCAAATAATTAAAATGCTCATTAATAATTAACAATTTACTTTTTCCTATTAAGTGTGCCTTTAATTTATATTAATCTATGAATATAAATGAAATTTATATTTAATCTATGAAGTCACCGTTGTAGATGGGGAGAGGGTTGCAGGTTAACCAAAGAATATTTTACTTCAGAAAGCCTGTCACAGAATCACAGAATCCTAGAATCATAGAATTATAGAATCATAGAATCATAGAACGGTTTGAGTTGGAAGGGACCTTAAAGATCATCTAGTTCCACCCGCACCTGCCATGGGCAGGGACACCTTCCACCAGACCAGGTTCCTCAAAGCCCCATTCAACCTGGCCTTGAACACTGCCAGGGATGGGGCAGCCACAACTTCTGTAAACAAGGCATATTGCTTCTCACTTTTTGACAGTTTATTATATGATGGGGCTTCTTCAGTATTGCACCAGCTACTAAGAAGGAGAAAAATAACTTTTGCAGCTGAATCCAGGACAGTATGAAACACCTATGAACATATCTTTTATGTCACTATGAACTCCAGTACTAATCTTATTTCGTGATTTGCTAAAGTCCTCAGAAGTAGACTAAAGGATAGGGAAGATTTGAAACCTGACATTGTGGAAAATGCTGTTTGCAGCTTTGACAAGGAAAGTCATGGAAGGTGATACTCTGGGATAGAGACATAAAAATATGGGTTTGGAAATACTCTCAAGGGATCATTTAGCCCATTTGTTTCTAGTGGATGAAGGTCACCTATTAGATTGGATATCAAGCTTCTCAGAGTTGTTTTGGCTCCGTGCCAACTTATCACCATTTGTGCCATCAGTTTTGCATAAAAGCATCCTTCAGCAGTGAAGCCTGAGTGCCCTTGGATGCGTAGGCAAGGTATCCTGTGGAGGATGAGGATGAAGGAGTGGCAGTCTCATGAGTGGAGGTCAAGTGGCAAGCAGCATGCAGAGAAAATGCTGAACTGAAATAGGATGAAGTGAGCACTCATCCCATATTAATGCTCATCTTCTGGCTGGCTTTGTGCTTATTACTGTGTTCAATGAAAGGCTGTATACTGTGAGTTACTATGGACAGGGCTGGAAGACAATCTTACAAAATACAGGATGGGAGGTGTAGAACCCTGTGCCTTTGGGGCTAGATTGTATATAGAGACATGGGAGGCCTGAGAGGGTAGGATAGAAAAAGCTGATTATCTGTGATGATCAATGATCTACTGCGCGTATCACCATAAAAATAATTCTTTCCATCCCTTGTTAGATGGTCCTGTAACATCTCCCTTCTTTACTCTTAGAGTAGAGCTCTTCAGATTTTCTCTGAACCTTTACAGGTATTCTGCCTGGATTTCAGGGAGAGAATATGTGTATTTTGAACAGAAAACTTTCAGTTGTGAACAAAATCCATGTGCAAATGCTAAAATTTATATTCTGTGGGGAACTAAATGGATTTCTGAGGTCTGCAAGCTTAGAAGACTGAAAAATTGCCAGAAACCTGGCAAGGTGACATCATCACCATTCTGCAATTACTATGGTGTAACATAACCAAAGTTTTCTTGAGGGGAAAACAATCCATACTGAGCTTGTACAATAAGCCTCTGTCAAGCACTTCCATTTTTGGGAAGCTACAGTGTAGACAGTGCTTTGAACTAGAGTAAGTCACGAGGTTAACAAAGGACTCAATGGAACTTGAGACCACAGCTGAACAAATTCCAGTGGACCAAGAGCAACTTCTAGTTCAATACTTTGAATTCATAGTTTTCTTTTCCAGTAAGACTTTTAAAGTCCAGGTAGGATTTTAAAAACATATAATAATACCACCCATGGTTATGCATACATAGGTACAGATGTGAAGTCTCTAAGCAGGGAAACCTAGCAGACAGAATCTAAGCTTCTTTTCTTGGCAAATGTAAGGAATTTACTTTTAAGATAACTGTAACATTCCTTAGTTAATGGGGGGTGGCGGCTTTAGAAGTTGATGCCTTGAAGGCTTGATACTCTGACATTCAAAATTTGTTTTATATGGTGAAAAAGATACTGTGCCGTTGGGTTGATTTCTACTTTTTTCTGCTTATTACTACAATAAAAGGAGCATTTGTATATATATATATATAAAACCCCCTTAATTTAACTTCCTGGGAAAAATGTTTGAGAACTAGGCTAGATTGTTGATACTTGTTTGTAATAGAAAATATGCTGGTGTCCTTGCTACATGCCATATAAAAGGTATTAAGATCAGGAAAATTCCTTATATTTTCCACTGGAGGAAAAAGGAGGTTTTGTTTATACAGAGAAGAATTATGTCTTCATCAATTCACTTTTTGCTTTTGCATAGGCTGTACAAGAAATCCTGGACAGGTAGGAATACAGGTAGAAATGGTGATTATTCATCTGGTGATTTATTGTCATACTAACAAAGGAAAATATGAAAATAGTTCAAGAAAGCCCTGACAAATTCTTGAAGAGCGTGCAAGGACTGCATTAAACAAACGCCTTTCATAATGTTCAGAAAAATCTCCCTTAAGTAGTTACTTGACTGCAGGAGGAACCTGAACCGAGGAATTCAACCATTTATCTCTGTTTCCCAAAAAATTACAAAAATCCTTGTAACTGGTCAGAACTGTGAAACCATTATGTATCCTTCTTGCGTCCTTAGTAGAAGTAGTTGTAAAATATTACCACAAACATTCTTGTCTACAACTTGCTAATACAAAATGCTTCATACATCACAAAAGTAAAGGTGACTTTCCTGGTACATAGCAGTTGAATGTATACACTATGATAGTACCAGCACAATAATTATTTTAAATCAAATAGTTATATTCAAGCAGATTTGAGTCAAACATGTTGCCTCACATTTTTAACGCCCACTGAGTTGGCTTAGAGTTTTCCCATTAGAGATAATTATTTATAAAACTTTGTGTGTGTTGAGCATACGATGTGTAAAAATAGATACACTAACTGGAAACATTTCTCTTTTCCATTCTGTTCAATTATTTTGGTTTACATTTGCTATGTTCTAAATGGCCAACATGTTTTTTTCATCAATTAATTAAATTGGTCTTGCCTTTGTTTTCTGTTCTAGCTAAACAAAGTTTAAAAATTTCCATTGTTGCTGTTGCTGTGTTTCCAAAACATCCTATGATATGTCCAATTCACTATGTATTTGGCTATTTTTTGTGTGCTTTTTTTGAATGTTCAATCTGCATATCATGATATGTTCTTTCTGGCATCAAACGTCTGAATTTCCTTCCTAGCCTCTCTGTTCTTGGTTCATGGCATACTAATTTGATCAAGATATGAATATAAATATTAGATGTGTATATTGCACATACTCAATTTATCCTGCAGAGAAGTCTGGGGTAAATATGTTTCAGAAATGTTTACTTTAACTATCGATTTAATTTTTAAGGCATATTTCTTTGGCTTTGTTTGTGCCTACTTTGTGTACATGTCACATAAATACTTTTGTAAATGATCTTCATTAAATGAGTAGTTACAACTGCTAATTTTGATCAGATGCTCTAATAGTTGCCAGAAATATAGTTCATAATTCATATTGCATCATTAATCCCCCCCCACCCCATTTGCCATTCTTGCTGTTCTAGCTCATAATCCTCTAAAATATTCCCCACTTATTTTTACTACAGTGAAGTGCCTCATGACTTAAACAGGACTAGAGTAGTGAGGCTAAGCAGAGGAACCAATGTCTGCAGAAACGGATCTTACTTTGCTGCAGAAATTATCCAGTCAGAAAGCAAAAAGTAGTGGAAAATGTGAATAATCATTCCATGCCATTTGTGAACCATCTGCAGGCCAACAGTTATTCCCTGAAGAAATTAATGTATATTTCATGACAACAAATATGAGAGATAAATATGACCTGCTAGTACAATTCATGTCAGGCAGAATTCAGCAGCAAGTAGGGAGACAGAATCACGTAGGCATCTTGCAGGCTGCTTTTTAGCTTTTCAAATAAGGTTTAAATTAGACTTAACTAGTTCAAGTATTTTACACGTAGGAGCAGAATTCACATAAACCAAGTAAACAGTTGAATTAATCAATCTGTCACAATGTTTTTCTGTTCTTCTATGTAGCACATACATACACACTCAATGAAAAATATTCTTTTTACAAAGAACACTTTGTAGTATTCTTCTGATAGTGTTTGCTGAAACATGCTTATTTTGTCATGGGAAGTAATTTATTACCTATGTGCATTTTAGGGCATCCTCTTAGCAACAAATTGCAGAGGTAAAAAACCCTGGCATTTTAAGACCACAGACAGATAGAGAATTTTTCAGGAACTGAATGTAAACACCTCCAAGATCACTTTAAACAGAAGATACATTGATTAGACACTAAAAGGATGAAAAGAACTTTAAAATATTAATAGAGCTGTAGCTAACTTTCATAACAAACATTAGGGATTTCAGGTTTTCATTGATCAGTTGTGTCTTACATAAAACTGCCTGTCTAGAATAATTTGCCTCATTCTTTGGGAGAGTGGATCACTGGGATTCCTGTTGCTCAGTGCATTACTGTTTTGTATTCGTAAGCCATACAAACTCAAGGAAGTGATTACATATATTGGCATTGGAACTTCATAAGTCTAAAACTCTAATAGGCACAGACATTCTCAACATCTACAAAACAAATTTCAGATTTCTTCTCTATATGAAAGCTTATGTAGATTACTTGAAAATACATGTTGCAAACTTTTACTTGAACTGGAAAATGGTACTTCTCTCCAAAAGTACCTTATCACACAGCTGAAGAATATAAACCAAAAAGAACAGGTGAAAAGCCCATGGAAATTAAATATTAAAGAAAAAAATTACATTTTTAATACAAAAAGGATAGTTTCCCTGAGGCGACTTCAAGATAGTTTCAGGAGTGAAGGTCAATTTTTGAAAAGCATTTTAAAGAACATTTTGGTTTGAAGAGGACTGTCAGAATGCAAATGTACTGATAATGCAAAGTGTACATCCAAGGTGCTTTTCTGCAACAAAGGGGGATGCTTATGATTTATCACACATAGCAATGCTCACTTTTCTGAACAGAAACTGGGTTTATTTATTTTTTGGTTCTTTCTAATAATGTCGTCTAGGCAACCTGGGAATAATAATATGTATTGGAATGTTTAGTGGCAAGCCTGTGAATTCACTGTCCAAGGGAAGCGCTCTAGTTCAATAAAAAAACACTTAGAAAAACCTGGAATAGTACATCTGTCCTGGGTTCAGCTGTAACAGTTATTTTTCTCCTTCTTAGTAGCTGGTGCAGTGCTGTGTTTTCAGCTTTAGTCTGAGAACAACGCTGATAACACACCGAGTTTTAGTTGTTGCTAAGTAATGCTTACTCTGATCAAGGAGTTTTCAGTCTCATGCTCTGCCAGTGAGGAGAGGCACGGGAAGCTGGGAGGAAGCAGAGACAGGACACCTGACCCAAACTACCCAAAGGGATATTCCATACCACAGCACGTCATGCCCAGTATATAAACTGGGGGGAGTCACCCAGAAGGGACTGATCACTGCTTGGATTGGGATGGGTATCGGTCAGTGGGTGGTGAGCAATCGTATTGTGCATCACTTGCGTTTATTGTTGGTTTTTTTTCTCTTCCTCTTTTAGTTTTATATTCTCTCCCCTTGTTATTTCCCTTATCATTAGTATTATTGGTGGTAGCAGTAGTGGTTTTGTATTATATCTTAGTTACTGGACTGCTCTTATCTCAACTGGTGGGATTTACATTCTTTTGATTCTCCTCCCCATGCCTCTGGGAGCGGGGAGGGAAGAAGCAGGGGAGTGAGTGAGCGGCTGCGTGGTTCTGAGTTACCGGCTGGGCTTAAACCACGACAACATCACACCATATTGCAAAACAGTCTCACTTCTCCTAGAAGAGAAAGTAAGTAAGTCCTGCAACAATTTTCTTGGGAAAGAAAACAACATCATTGTATTTTGCATACTGAGCTCTGGCTGTCACTGCTGATATACAGGAGTTCTCATATCTTTCCCCAGCCTTCCGTAAAGGCAGGAGAAGAAAGTAAGTAATAGAAATATGAAGAAAGCAAGAAGAGGAGAATTAATGAGAAATTATCTCCAAAATGAAAACTGGAATTAGGGTTCTTAGATCCGCATTTTCAAATGGATATACCAAAGCATGCGTATTAGTCTGAATCCCACCCACTTGTTCCAAGTAGAGATTTTTTTTTCTGATATAACACTTTGTTTTAGTTTTAGTGATGGAAAAGAGAACTGATATTCAGACCAGAAAAGTGTTCTTATTGAAGGTATTTGAGTAAGACAAGGAACGTTTTGATCTTTTAGCTTTTTCAGCTTTTTTTATTATGGTGTATTTGTGTTTCTGTCTACAGTGGTTTAACTATTTTCTCACCAGCTGAACCCAATCACTTGTGTGCATAAAGACAAAATATATAGAGAAAATATACATAGAAAAACACTCCAAACATCAGCTGGTGAGTATGTGAGGTCCCCAGTCTTCAGAAACTTAACTGCATGCCAAAACTTCCCTGGAGCTGAGATATAGGTACACAAAAATTGAACCATCCTCAACATGAACTGAGGACAGTCATAGCTTGGATTAGTTCACTGTAGAAGAGAACAGTACCCTAAATGGCTGACCACATCATTGTATTAATAAGGCTACTTGCTGCAATGAGTGAACACATCAGGTATCAATCAGGCTGACTTCCACAACTGGAATTACTCAGCCTTTGGTAGCAGTGTGTACCAGACACTAATTACATGAAATAGCTCTACAGGAGCCATGCTTGACCTGCTTGCTCATCAGCCACAAGCATTGTGCAAGCTGTTCTTTGCTACCCTTGGAAAGTAAGAGAAAAATCTTAGCCTAAAGTGCTTGAAGGAATAACACAGCAGTGGGTGGGAGAACAGAAGTAAAAAATGTCTTCCTTTATTCCCCTAGACCATGCTTTTGTCTCAAAAACTCAGACTTGATGCTTAGAGGATACACCTGATCTTCTTCTGGACTAAGCAGGAGTAGAGTCATATCAGGGCACCACTCCACCACAGTCAACTGATGATGCTGCAAAGCATAGAATTGATTTGGGGTAATACGATACTATAAGGCTTATGTGGCCTTTGGGACCTAAGGTAATAATATTGCAGTTTTACGTGGTGCAAAGCAGAGATGTCTTTCCTTTCCTGAGCTGGAGAATCAGAATGTAAAGCTGGTCTGAAAGTATAACTGACTTAGAAAGCAGTGAATTAACCTGACATTAACTTCTGATGACAAACTGGTAAAGAAACTAAGTGCTTACTGTGAACTGTAATCTTCTCTTGCATGTATTCAGATTTGTTTTGGCAGATGCTTTAATGGAGAAACACTACATTATTTACCATACCACAACACTCCTATTTCATTCAATAAAATTGTGAAACTCTAGTGCATAAAACCATGAATGTTCCTAGATTTGCTCTTCCAGAAACTTAGGTATGGTTTGCCAAGGAAAAACAAATTAGCAACATATGAAACTGCAATATTTCAATATTACACTAGAAGTGAATGAATAATTCTGATACATTTTACGCTTAATTAATGTATGTTGTCTTAAAGCTAAATGCTAAATCATAACAAACAGGAAATTAAAAAATGTTATTCCCACTGAAAACCTGAAATATTTCCATTCTGAGATCCTACCTCCAGTTACCTAATTTTCAAGTTCTGCTGGAAAATATTTTCAATAAAATCACATTTAAAAAAATGTTTTCCATAGAAATCCATTCTGAAAATACATCTTGAATGGAATTGTAAAAATCAATCAAAATTTATGTCTCACAGCCTGCATTTATAGGTTTTGTATTGAATTCATAGGCTGTGCAGAAAGAGTTATTAATTAACATTACTGTCTTTAACACATAGTTCATGAATAAGGGATGTGCTGCCTGCAAAGTGCTGATGGAGGTGGCTAATTGGGGAAGCAATATCATTTATATAAATACAATTCTTTGTTTTACAGCGTTCTATAAAACTTCTGCACAGAGGAAGGGGAGGAAGAGAAATACAGGTTTACAGTGAAATCTTGCTATGGAGAGATTCTGTTAAAGTACTGTAATAAATGTTGCTTTTTGAAGAATTAAGGCTAAATCTTACTTTTAATTCGTAAAACCAGTTAGAGCTCATGTGAATTTTACCATTGGCTTCTGTGAAAAGTACAAGCTGTGACACTTGAGTTATTCTTAGGAACAATAAGTGTTATTTCACTCTGTATGACTGTAATCAGTGCTCTTATTGTTAAAGGACCAGTGAGTGGAGAAAAGAAAATCCTGAGAGTTTAAATGAATAAAAACATATTATCTGGAATAAAAAAATAAAGAAAAATCCATTTGAACCTTCTTTTACTATACATCAGGAAGATTTCAATGTTGAACCAGTATTCACAATAATTTCTATACTGTTCAACTCCAGTATGTATAATAAAGGAAGTGTACACAATCTCTTTGCTTCACAAATGTAAATTTGGAACTGTCTTTGTACAAAAGATATTTGATCATCCACTCTGTTTGTCTTCAGTAGATGCTTTTGTACCCAAGCCTGCTCCCATGGAAATCAATATAAATTTGCCAGTGACTCAAATGAAGACGACCCAGGTCTTCACTGTGTAAGTGTATGTAACGGATTGTTTCATATTAATGTTAATGTTTTTTCTATGGACTTTTCGTATAATGCTGAATGCTTGGAATTGTCTTTCTTTTCTATATTCTTTTTTATATAGATAAATCACAGTTATTCAAAGGACATGAATGCCTTCAGAAAAGTGATGATTTCAGTTTCAATGCTATTTAAATGTCTGACTTAAGAAATTATCTTTTCTCTGTAACTCTTGATTTCAATAACTGGTGTTTAGATAGATGACACTAAAAGTGATTCATGTAATTAACTAGTGCAAAAGGAATGGTTATCCAAGAAATCACCTCTTAGATACACTTGGGGGAAAAATAAAACCTTGCGGGAAAAAACTTGTTACATTTTCTCTCACTTCTGCAGTACTGTTTGAGGATAAGAACAGGAACAAAATGATGCTTCTCAAAGTTTTTTCTTTGAATACTTTATTTTTCTAAATAAACTGAATTGAATTATGTTTACTAAAAAAAAAAAAAAACCAAAACCCCAAAACATTTCAACATCACTACAGAAGTGTGGCTTTAAAAAGCGTGACTTAAAAAAAAACAACCAAAAGAGCAATTCTCTAAAGTTCTTGTTGGCCAGACATTTTTTACTTAAGTCAAGATTATGTCTAGGGGAATTCTTAATGATATGCACTTTCACTACATGACTCTGTACTATTATTCATATTCTCAAATTAAAACTAAAATTTCTGGGAAAGTGAGGATTTATATTTTTTATTTGTTTTACTTAAAATTTTTAATCATAAACAGCATAGCAACAAGATTGCTGAAATCACCTTTATAGTCCTTGCTAGCTAATAATTGTCTGCCAATAAATAAACACTGAACAGCTTAAAATTGATAAAACTTGATTTATATGCTGTCCATAGAGTATTTCGTGAGTTGGGTTCTTTGAATTGATATCCATGCCTTAGAATATAAATAGGTTAACAAATGGCACATTTATCTAAGTAATGTACAGGTCATTCTGCCCTTTTTAACATCTGTGTGTCCTCTTGATTACTTCAGCCTTTCTAAGTCTAACAACAAGTGAATTTAGGATTTATAGTTGAGAAACAGCATGGCTGCTTCTGCTGTCAGTCTTTATTCATTACTCTAATAATAGGAGGTGTAATAAACAACATAGATTTACAACTGTACATTTTAATTATTGTTTCTGAAGGTTTATGTAATCAGGAGAGGTGATCACTGCTTCTTATTTAGAATTTTCTCTTTTAGTGTCAGACATTACTGAGTTATTGAGTAAGCAAACAGCTTTGCTCTTTTCATCGGTGATTCATGAAAGAGTTGACAGTTAGTGTGTTAAGGCAGTCTGAGCTTCAGTCTAACAATCTGATTTGTGGGCTCAGTAGATTTACTGCATCTTGATTTTCTTGACAAATTCCGTGTGAAACCCAATACCAGCTGCCCTGAAAACATCTTTATCTACATGAGTATGTTCATACTGGCCCAGATGCAAAGAGAAAGAGACTACATAAAATTGAGAATTCTTTAATGAAAAGTTAAAAGTTTTCACTGGTTTCACATGCAGAATTTTTCAATCCACAGATAAACTGTAGCTAAATTTAGAAGTAGTATTTTGATTTTGAATAGTCATTGTTCATTTAAAACAGATATTAAATAAACATATCTTGTTAGCATGTGTTAAATACAAGAGGAAAGTTCTTGCTTACTGTGACTGTAATTGCAAAAGACTGAAAAGAGATAATTTAATGATAAACTATTAAGCATAGACCAAAACTATGGATTATACAACAGGTATAAAATTAACGTTGTGTAGAAAACAGCTTGATTTCCTGGGGTGAACAGTATATCAGATTGTTGCCTTAATTTTTTTTTGCACTTTTGCAGCTAGTTCCTAGATGTTAGGAGAGTTTAAAAATCTGAATCTCTTGTTTACTTGATGAAATGTCATGCTTTCTTGTATTTCCACTGAATAAGATAATTACATTTCTTCCTACAGTTTATAAAGACTAGCAATATACTTTATGGTAACTGCAAATCTTCAAGGTATTTTGTCCATATAATCTTGCCTATATGTTATTTGTTTGTGAGTTTAACCAATTTTGGTTAAAACAGTGTGCCTCATGATGTAACCTGTACATATACTGTGCTTCCTACCCAAGAACACACTTATACAGTGCAATTTCAATTTCTTCTAAATTGCATTAATAATCTAGAAACCGTTTTCTGATTTCCTTCAAACCTACCATTCTGAGGAAATGAGGGTATATAGTAGGATTCCACTCACACAAAACAACTTAAAATTATTGTAAATTCAAAAAATAAATAAATCTAGAGGTAGTTCCCACTTATAGCAATTTGCTGAAGTAATTTACTGTTTTGATGAGTAGCAAAACTATATTATGAGAAAGGTCTACCTGTGGAACATAAAGCACAGGACAAAACTCTCCAGTTTGATGCAGACATTGCAGACAGCCTTGAGCAGGATGCAGGTGTATACTGTGAAGGTTGGTGTATGACAGTATGTTCTAACAGTTTGAGGGAAATCTTCATTATGTTGATGGGTTTCCTTGGGCATTTGAGTTTAGTGATAATGTGCACTGGAATTTCTGTGAAGGATATGCCTCAGAGCTCTTGATTTGAAAAGGACTCCTGAAGAGAAGATAATGTGCATAGTGTTTTTTAATAACCTATGCCTATCATGCTGTCTGGTGCTTATTAATCTGATTGTCATTAATCTGATCGTCAGGAATTAATTTCAAGGCTTTAAGGAGAAAGCAACAAGAAGCATAACTGCAGTGCAACTTCTCTGAGGCATCCTAAATCTCAGAAGGATTTTAGTCCTTTTCTTGGAGTACACTGAGATACAACATTGACAAAGATAACAACCACTAAGCAAATTCAAAGAAACCAACTTATTCAGCAGTTGCCTGGAGATACAGAATATAGAGCCATCAAACTGAGTTGGCTATTTCACATGGGGAGGGAACTGAAGCTGGATCCCAGACAATTAAGCTATGTTCCCATCTGGCAGGAAGTATGGGAAGATGGCTTTGCAGTTTGGAAACTGCAAAATTTGAATGGATCTTAGAAACTAAGGAAGCTAAAGTCACAGTTCTAAGGGTTAGGTGGCCAATTTAAATGTCTGGGCAACCATACTTCAGTTCTGATTTGATTATGGACACTGAAAATTCTTCATGGCTCACAACCTAGCATGGATTCCTCTCCTTTCAGAACACTAGGATATACATCAGCAAGAAGAACACATATCAGAAGAATGATAAGATGCATGGGATAAATAGATTTAAAGATGCTAACAAAGACTGGGTATTCAATTACTTCCTGGAGAAAAGAAAGTCTGAAGCACCATACTAAGTTGGCTATTTCACACATAAGCAGGGAAGACCTTCTTGGTGCTGGTCCTGTTTTACCACTTGGTCTTAGTATCAGTGATCTCTGGCAATATAATGACACACTTAGGATGGTTTTTAGGAAAAAAGTAAATCTGAACCAATAAGACTGATAGAAAAGAATACCTCCATCATCAAAAAGACATATAGCTGCCACCAGGCCCAATACATTTAGCCTGCTTCCCCTGTACAGATTTAATTCCATCATAGAATATACAGGTTTTTGAGTCTCAAGATTTTAACTCCACCATGACACAGCAAAAGCGTTTTAACTCTAAGCAGACGGTTGTTTTAACAGTAAATTGAAAATGTCAATGAAGAAGATTATTTGTAATAAAAATTACTTAGTAGTTAATCAGAAAAACCTTGAAACTAAAACAGCACTTTGTTTGTTTGTTTGTTTGGTTGGTTGGTTTTTGGTGGTGTGATGTTCTAAGGCACGAATCAGAACTGCAGAATTAAAGCTTATGTCACAAAAGCATGCTTGGAGGTCTTAAGGCTACAACATACTCTTATTAAGCTTGCATACATACCCTACATATACTCTTGTTCCTTCACCCAAGAACAAGTTTCAGCCCTAAGAAAAATAAATACAACATGCTAAACCTGCTACAGACTGCATAGGTGTGCCACAAACAGAATCGGGCAAACACCTGAGAGAAAGCAGGTATATCCATTATTCCTCAGGGAGCATATTAAGATAGATAGCTCTCTGTCACACTGAAAGAAAAAGGAGATTCTTTTCTATCAAAAGACTTCATCATATTTAGGATATGGTTTACATTATGGAAGAACTTCTGGCAATAACCATGAAAAAAAATCATTTTATTCATCTTGATCACTGTCAGGGATTTTTCCATTATGTAAACAACAGCTCATAGGAATTCAGGCATCCAAAGCTTCAAAATAGCTTTGAGAGCAGACAGCAACTGACTTTGCTGAATGCAAACTCATCATATAAACCTCTTGATAGTTATTATTCTAAGCAGCACATCGCCTCTGTCTTTGCCTGCATAGACTACAAAGTGCACGAAAGGTACTGAAAGAGCCTGAGAAGTTGCTGGGGAGGGCATGCAAATTTATTTAGATCTTTTTGAATCAGTGGAAAAGCACTTTGACTAATCCTACAGATGTGCTTGCTATTCTAAACTCTTTCAAATGTCATTTTAAAATAGTAATAAGAATTTAACTTTGAATTTAGATAGCATCACATACATTAAAATATCACAAGAAAATAGCAGTAGTCTGTATATCCTATTCAATTTTGACTGTGGTCAATTTAAAACAGGCGGGGCTCCCTGAAATGAATATTTTTGGGCCACAAGAGAGTACTTTTAAGAACTTGTTTTCAGCGAGAAACTGTGCTATCTTTGTTTGGACATCATGTATGCCCAGGTTTTAGTATTTGGTCTGAAAAAGCAGAAGAATCAATTCATAACACACAAAAAAAAAAGCAATTCATCACCGAGTAAATTTTTCCAACATAAGATTGGGATGATAACACATAAGATTGGGATGATAACACTGTAACACTTCACTAATAATTACTCATCATGTCTTAGCAGAACATACTATAATAAAACCTATTTTTCAAGATTTTTTGTTAATCTTTTTTCTTTTTAACATCATGTACTTTAGATTGCCTTTTCGAATTAGATATTAGTGTTTTTTTTTCCTTCCAGATACTTAGAGGTTAGTAAGGGGTTTTATTTCTTTTGATTCTTCTCCCGGGAAAAGAATCTACCAGCTTGTTAGCTTCCTCAGTACTGCCTATATAACAAAAAGTGGCATATATAGAAGGCCTCATTTTCTTTTCTTACCTCTGCTCCAAAGATGCTGTGAGAACCTGCAACTTCTGTTAATTTCCTTGGGTATTGCAGATGTTCAGCAGCTCTAAGGATTGAATGTACTGAGACTGAACAAATGTGAGAAGCTCATAGTGGATCCATGGAGCTAATAAGGACTGTGAGTCCTAAAATAAACAGCGGTGAACTTACACCACCAAAAAAAAAAAGTATTTCTTCCAGGTGAATACATCAAGAAAGATGTCACTTGTTAGAAAAATACCTTACTTCTCTTTTGTCGAGTGGCTGTGTTCACAAGCTCTTACATTTTGCAGACTGAAAGAGAGTAAGATTTGTTCCTACTCACATCTGAATCTCAGTCTGATTCCCATGACTATTACTGTCACTATACAACTAATACAAAAATATTTTCTATTATTCTCATCTTCTGCCCACCAAAGTTGCATTCTCCCCTTCTCTTTTTAATGTTATATTTTATTATTTATTTGTTGTCCTTTTTATTGTGCACTGGTAGTTAATTATGTTTTATGTATGCAGGAAAATTCTAATAAAAGCACTAGGACTTAGAATAGAAACTTTTCTCTTTTTCAATTGATGGAAAATCTGCAAGTTTAATTAGGTAACCCATTGAGATAAATGCATCAACAAATAAATTTCCCACACGGGAATGCAGTACAGCAGAGAAACTGCCTAGCAAGTTTTAATTCACTCGGGTACCAAAGTATTTACACCCAACACATTTGGGCCAGATAATAGCTTTCTGATACAATCCACGGACTACAGAGGGAACCCCAGCAGGGCAGCTGATTCTTAAGTACTGGGAAATCTCCCACTGAATTAGAGCACACACATTTTTTTCTTTCAGAGTGACAGGCAAACAACTGCATGCCAGGAACATTCCTGAAGGAAGAAGGGTTCAATACAAACTGCTCTTTGAAGGTAGTTACTGTCTAGGCTCTTCTAGTTTGCTCTATAAGAAGGTGGTCCTGAAGATGTGGAGAACAGGGAAGTACAAAGACCCTATTTAGTCTATGAATCTCTTGTTCACAGAGCAGGTTATTTTTCTGTTTTTACTATGCACCATCCAAATCCAGAAAAGAGAAAGGTGAGGCTACTCTGAGACTTCTGATGCCAACCCCTGGTAAAAATTAGGAAGGTATGATCTTGTGATTAGAAATATCATGAGAAGGGGTATTGATACTTAGTATGATGCTTTAAAAAGAAGAAACATAAAAAATACTTTAAAATAATAATCACATAATATGGGTCATAACTTTTATAACAAAGCTAGATGTTCGACACTATTTAATAACTGACATAAGGAAGCAATGGTATTTTTAAAAGACATTTATTTCTCATGATTCAAAGAGGCATTGCACTTTTTACTTTTGCAGCTGAAAAGCAGTGTTCTTGAGGAACCAATTAAAAATAACAGAATAAAATGAGGAAAGAGCAGTATCAGTTCAGAGATTCCAACCTATCTGCAATTTGCTTCCACTTAAAAACATGACTGTTTCTTCAGAGCAGTAACTGCATAGCATCTAGGGGATTTCACAGGATCAAATAACTTCACAAGTCCAGACCAGGCAATGTTTTCCTGTAAAACGATATATGGCTCAAGTACATGAAAATGTGTTTGACTTAAAAGCTAAGATATGGTATTAGGTCCACATTTTGAAACACAGAATTAAAAGAAAAAATAAATCCTTAATATGAAACAGGAAAAACACTTATCTAACAAGAAAATCACAGACAGTTTGTTGTGAAAAAAGAACACCCAAACCAGGATGTATTTTCAAGTCATTAAATTATTTCTGGCACTACCAAATGTTAGCTTAGCACCCCCTTCACCAATTAAGGTTTTTTTCGGTTGAACTAGAAAAAAATTAAGGATCAAGTCCTACTCATTTTATGCAGCACATTCTAGTACTGAAGCTAATTAACTGACTTTTCAAATGAATCAGGCCAGCTGGATCCAGTCTTCCTGTTGCATATGGCTTTTATAATTTCTATTTTTTCTTCCTAAACACATTTTGTGAATCAACCAGTCCAAGATTGAATCAATGCATATATTACATTTAGAAAAGGTGAACTAGTGCTAAACACAGCAAGTCTGATTTCCCATCTCAGAAATCATACAGATCTCTATGTGATTTAGAACTGGTTGGCATTTGGGAAAATACATAATTATTTAAAAATTTCAAATTGTCTCTCTGTAAAAATACCAGTTAGAATAAAAGGATACATTTACTACAACTCAGTTATTCCAAGTGCAGTGTGGCAGAAAATACAGTGAATTTTTACTTACGATAAAACAGAGCTGTTAAAATCAAAGTTTTATGGTGGAAAAACAGAGCTGTTCACATGAATGGGTTTAAACTTTATTTTAAAATTATATTTTGACCATGGCCAGAGCAGAAGCTGGAAGATGCCACCATTTCCTCCCGGCAAATTATTATTTGTCCTGAAAACGTTTCTGGCACAGAGATTGTTTTTATGATTGCTGTTTCTGAGTTAATCAGGCCAAGCTCAAAATTAGTGTTAGAAGAAACACTGTAATATAAATCATTATGGAGTAAATGCAGTGGCATTTGCTTATTATATCCCAGGTTTACACTTGTAAAATATATCCAGGCTGTATGTTAGTCAAATGTACCTCAATTGACCCATACAGCTGGAAAAAGTGCACCCTCTTTCATCATTGATCTTAATTAAGAAACAATAAAAGGAAATCATAAACATTTTGGACCTAATTCAAAATATCTTGAATTATATGTTCTAAATTTAAGCTTTAGCATATACAGCACAATGTTTGTTTAGCATTTCCAATATTCTTTTTAATTATTAAACATCTCAATATGTTGTATAAACTGAGATTTGTTGCATATTTAATTAATTTGTTTTTTACTGTCTATTGACTAGTAATTACCATACAATTAAAAGAACATAAACTTTAATGTTGCTGCTTTGCTGAAAATAAAAACATCTGCTGGGCATATGTTTATATATCCTGGAATGAATGCTTATACTTTTGCAAATATGATGAGAATAATAATTCTGCAACAGCAACTTTTGGTCTGCAAAGTAATAAATTGGCTGAAATAGTCTAATTTCACTGATGTAGCCTTTAGGTATCATAAAATATAACGCAAAAATACCTGCTCCTTGAGGTAGCAAAGACGATCCAGAAGTATCAAAAATTCTACGCAGGGAGCCAGCACAACCTTTAACTGAAAGAAAGATTAGATACTATAATGATTTTAGGAATGATAGACAATACACTTCCAAATGGCTACACTTCCACAGAACAATTCCAGGAAGGTCAATCATTTTCTAGTGGTTCTGTTGTACAAATGACACCTTGCCAATTTTCCCTTTGGGATGGACGTCTTCAAAACAGATTGTATTAAAGATCAAAAATATACGGAATGCTGTAAAGCCAGGAAACTATGTTATTTAGCTGGTTTTGAGACATTGTCCAGCAAGAAAATGATATTACATGAAGCAGAACAATTTTAAAGAGGGAAACAGTGAATTTTAATAAAAAGAATTTTTATGAAATAACTGCATGGAGAGCAGTCTAGGTTTAAAAGGAGACTGACATTTCATTTTTCAGGGTAATAGTCCCTCTTGAAAAAGAATCTTCCATGTGTTCACTTTATTATTTTACTGACACCTCATATAGTTTTGGAATAGGATATGGTCCAAAGTTTGGAAGGGGGAGCTGCTTTGTTTTTGAGATTGCATACCACAGCATAAGACAGTCCACCTCCACATAAAACTTAACAGGGCTTTGTTCTAGACTACCACACATATACAAGGTAACAGTATTAATCCTATAACTTTTACCATATTAAATGCTTCGAGCTCATTCATTCTGTGCTTGTATTTTTCATAGTAATCCATTATACAGCTGTCTGGGAGCTGCAAGGGATTGAAACAAAACAAAACAAAACAAAACAAAACAAAAAAGGTATCAGTTATTCTGGTTACTTTTTCAAGAGGACTTTAAAATTAAATATTTTTTCCTAATTGAAAGTCTCACTACAAAACTAAATGTCTTTTGTTTTTCAAATTAGCACTTTCCTAAGGTTTATAATAATTTTCCAATACGAGTTTCTCAGTTTTCATTTACAATAACTGTTATTCAGACAGCATTTTGCACTGACATGAAATACTGATATATATTCATTATTCAGAAAGCTCTAGCCATTCTTAAATGAGTATTACACAGTAAAGTGGAGATAACATTCTCATTTCCTTTCTCATATATCTTGTCCCCTCCTCACCCCCATCCCCAAGAGATTTATATAAATAGCTGAGTAGTGGATTCTGGTGTGAGAGTAACATGCTTCAGTCAGGACTCCTGGATGGTATTTCACATTAGTAAACCTACTATCAGAGTCTGGAAATACTACTTTGTTTCTAAATGCCTCAAGTTACCCATCTTTAAAATAAAACTTCCTCTATTTACTTTGAATTACTACACATTCCCCCTCTTCCTTTCCAAATCACATCATGCAACATTGCCAGCACCACCACTACAACTGCAAATGCTACGGTTTGGAGCTGAATGTGGCAGCTCAAGACCTTGACTAAGCCATAACTGCCCTTCACAAAGCCTGTTCTCTACACAGCAATCAGATCACAACATCTTCCAGTTTTCAAAAGTCATGATATCTACTCTTCTGTTTTCCACAGTCCTGGATGCTAAACAAGACAGGAGCCTGTCCAGGAGCCTGTCAGAGGAAGAGGAAGTAGGTTTGCAATGTTATTGGTGATGAAGGCTTCTGGAAAGAACAAAAGTGAAAGAGCCTGGTATACTCCTTCAATATTGGGAGTTTGCAGTGTGGCTACTCTGCTGCAGCTATGGAAAAAGCTAGTCCAAAACTCATCAGAAAAGTAATGGTATGACAGACATGTAGATATGGCACTGAAGGACATGGTTTAGTGGTGGACTTGGCAGTGTTAGGTTTATAGTCGGATACAATGATCTTGAAAGTCTTTTCCAATCTGAATGATTCTATGGCTCTATAACAAAAGACTAGGAAAGCTGAAGTATTTAATATGTTTTTGCACACGTTTATTAGAAGAGTCATCTGAGAGCATGTGGCTAATCCAGTTGCAAAGAAGTAAAATCTCAGCATAAAATAGGGAAAAAAACTAGGGAACATTTCCACAAATTAAAAGTTTTCAAATCAGGTATGTATCATGAACTTCACCTTAGGACAGCCAAGAAGGGAATGAAGTCACCTCAGAACTATTTATGACCCATTGTCACTGAGAAGTTCTCAAAGATGGTATGTCAGATGGCTAGTAGATGTATGCCTTCTATTATAGAGCAGTAAGCTCAAATTCAATGCACCAAAAAAACCTGAATAAATAAAGAATTTAAAAGCACTGAAAGATAAGCAGATGAGTTATAGTTAAAATGAATTTGTCAAGAACAAATCCTATGTCAGTCTTCTTTGCTTGTAAGGAAGGTGAAAGGATTCACGACACCAAAAAACCAACTGGTTTCATAACTGGTTTCATCATTTCATAAGCAAATTAAAAAGTTTTAGATTAAAGTAATATAATGTGAATGAAAACTGTTTGAATGACCACAACCAGGGAGTAGTTATTGAGTATTTGAACAATTAAAAAGACCTGCTGACTGGAGGTCCATTACAAAATGCAATGTTTTCATTAAGAACTCAGACAATTGAACAAAAACCACATTAAGTAAATCTGCAAATGTGCAACAGGAAGACATTGCTAGAACTTAAAATAATTTTCAGAAATTAGAGCACTAATTAGAAATGAAGTTTGAAACGCTGTACAGAAAAGCATAATGGACTACGCTCAGGCATAAATAATCAGCTGTTCAGGATGAGGAACACCGAATGACAGTCTGGGAGATACAACAATTCACAAGCTGAGTGAGAGTCACAGTTGAGCTACTGCAAAAAAACCCAGTCACCATTCTGCGACATGTATGGGAGAGCAGCCTGCAAAGCGCGGGAAGTAATCCTTCAACTCTGCTTGGCAGTGGCAAAGCTCTAGCTGGAATAGTGCATCCATTTTTGGGCATCAGATTTCAAAGAAACAAACTGTCTGAAAAAGTCCTGAGAGAGAAAAGAGGTCACAGATCTAGAAAACATCACCCATGAAAAAAGACTGAGAGAACTGGAACTGATCAGGCTAAATAAGAGAAAATTGAGAGTGGGCATAACAGTTTTTACAAGGCTATCACCAAGAAGCAGGGAACAGTTTGTTCAGCATGTCCATGGTGTATAGGGTAAGACCTAATGGGCTTGCACTGCAGCAAAAACAACTCAGCCAAAAACTTGAATAAACTTTCTCTTTGAGGTTAACTAAGGACTGGGGTGGTTCTCAGTCTCCATCACAGGAAACTTTAAGATTTGACAAATATTTTTCAGGAATGACACAAAATTCTAACTCTGCCTTAAAACAAGGGGATGGGTTAGAAAAACTTTTGTAGTCTTTCAGCCCTATTTTTTAAATTTATAAAGCACTTTTTCCCAGCTACAAAGCCAAAGTTGAGTAGCTGATCTGGCAGTACTAATGTAGACTAAAAGGACTTTTTTGATCTTGTTGATATTTTATTTTCAGTAAAACTGTGCGAATATCTGATTTGTTTTTTTCTCCCCCTCTAAAAAGTCAAACCAACTAAAATATATCAGTCATGAGACAAACAAAACAGTTTATTTAACCTCTGCTCTATAAGCTTTTCATTTCAACTGAGAATTAAAAGGGGTTTAGTATAATTTCTGAATTTTTGAAATTACAGGCTATTTGGAATTAAAATACAAAGTTCTGTATTGTAAAAATGCAATCACAAAACCTTTCTGCTTTCGCTTCCTTTATGTTATCCATTTTTTAGCATGAAGCATTCAAATTAAAAGAAAACAAGCTGTGAAATGTTTGCCAAATAAAAAGCCATGTCAAAAACGTCTCCTGGATGTTGCCATACTCAAGTACTGAGCCCAAATGCTTTTCCACTCCATCCTTGCTTACTACACATTCCGATGTGTATAGATTAGGTACTACTGGATTAGCTACAGATAGATTAGGTACTATTGCAAACTATGCCTCAGTTAAAAGTTTGGTGAGTGAACCAATTCAATGCAACAGCCCAGCTGGAAAAGAGAGAGTGTCCACCAAAAAGCATTGACAGAAAAAAGCATGAAAAGGGTAACTGGTAGCTAGCTATATTACATAGTCAGTTTAATGGAAGAACACTAAAACCCAGATAACACTGGCTTTTCCTGAAACTGCAACAGCTTGCCACCTGGTTTCAGTTTTGAAAAGGTTCTCAACACAATCTTCAGCTGTCCTTTCAAGGCAAAGTAGGAGTAAATTATTGTTTGCATTTTCAGCAACAGTATTGTACTTACACATGCAAAGCAAGCCCCATTTAGACACTGGAGTTGGCTATGCAACAGAACTAGAGGACAGCAAGCTCTCCATTGACCTAGTTATAACTATACCATATGCTGGTGGTGGCACTAAAACTATACGATAGGCCAGACTCACCTGTTGTGACCACTAGGAGACTGTCAACAGAGCCCTGGGAGCACGGTAGATACTATGCACCTGAGCGCACCTGAGTTAGACTGCAATCCCACAAACATTGAGCCCATGACTGAGCATGGGCTAAAAAGAAAACGTTCAGGCACAAGATGTGTGACAATTAGTGATATCATACTTAACATTTTTCCAGAGAGTATTTTTTCAGAGTTGTGCATTTCTTTAGACTAAAAGTATTTTGACTGAATGAAAGTCTGGTTTACTGTCCGATACTGCACATGCCTTACAGAGAGGAGACAGCCTAATAAGGATGCTATTCCAGTCTGTTTAAACAGAGGCAATTCATCTTTGCTGCCTCAGAGGGACTGCTTTCCCCTGCACTGACTGCACGTTTCCGTTTCCTCCCTGTCGTGGTTTGAGCCCAGCCGGTAACTCAGAACCACACAGCCGCTCGCTCACTCCCCCCCCCCCCCTTCTTCCTCCCCCCGCTCCCGGAGGGATGGGGAGGAGAATGGGAAGAATGCAACTCCCACGGGTTGAGATAAGAGCAGTCCCGCAACTAAGGTATAACACAAAACCACTACTGCTACCACCAATGATAATAACGATTAGTGAAATAACAAGGGGAGAGGATACAATTGCTCACCACCCGCCGACCGATACCCAGCCCGACCCGAGCAGTGATCTGGGCCTTCCGGGTAACTCCCCCCGGTTTATATACTGGGCATGACGTGCTGTGGTATGGAATACCCCTTTGGCTAGTTTGGGTCAGGTGTCCTGTCTCTGCTTCCTCCCGGCTTCCCCTCCTCCCTGGCAAAGCATGAGACTGAGAAAGTCCTTGGTTG
Organism: Strigops habroptila; assembly: GCF_004027225.2. NCBI lineage: Eukaryota > Metazoa > Chordata > Aves > Psittaciformes > Psittacidae > Strigops > Strigops habroptila. The sequence goes on along the minus strand of NC_044279.2, from coordinate 43,284,818 downwards.
GAATAAACATTACTTAGCAACAACTAAAAACATCGGTGTTATCAGCGTTGTTCCCAGGCTGAAAGTTAAAAAACACAGCACTGCACCAGCTACTAAGCAGGAGAAAAATGACTGCTATAGCTGAACCCAGGACACTCCCTCTTCTTGTACCAGCATCATCATGAACACTAGCAAGAGTACAAGAAAGCAGCCAGGCAAACCTTTTAGCAAAGGAGTGTCTTAAATCAGCTTGAAACATTGGGAGAGCATACCATACAGCAACTTTTTATAATTTTCCCACGACAAAGGTAGTTAAAAATATTGTAATGTAATATAGTGTAAAATAATGTAAAATAGATAATGAAATTACTGAGAAACTTAATTTTATTTAAAACTTTGTTTAAAATGCATTTCAAATTAATACAATCTATATGATTTATAATTATATATAATTGAAGTAAAAATCACGTCTCTTAAGGTTCCTCATCAGACTAAAATGTTATGCTATCACAGCTGGGATGGATAGTATTTTGTCTGTTTGAAAAACAATTACACTTGAAAACAGCATTATGCACATACACTTTATAAGCTATAATACAAGTGTTACCTGAGCTAACTAACAAATGAACCAGGAAATCTGTGAGCTTAAGTTCTTTCTGTCCAAGAAAACAGTAGAGAAAGTCAACTCTTCAACAACTGTAAAATGCATTAGGTGTGTAAATTCAGTTAGTGCCTTCATTTTTTGACTGTTTAGACTCAATTAATTGCCGTGTTAGAATGCATGGGAAAGTGGAGAGTATTGTTTTGACTCTGGCTCCATGTTTGTCCTATGGCTGTACACAATAAAAACCATCAAAATTAGAAATAATCGTAGCAAAGGTCAGCCAGTTTGAGGTATGTGCTGTCATTTAAAGATATCAACACTGAATTTGGTGAGGGGTAGACATGAAGATTGTAAGAACTCTCAGGTTGAAAGTCCCTCTCTTTTCCAGTTTCTGCAAAAATTCTCCTTTTTAGTTTCCAGTATAGTTGTATATATTGAGGTTAGTTCATGTCTTAATGTATTATACAATTCCATTACTGACAGTTCCACAGTCTTAAGTATGTGTTTTTTCAAAACCTTTAAAAACAACAGTAAAATTACACCACGCAGTAAGATTCTTCCTCTTAATTCCCTTCATTTGCAAACTGCATTTTATGATATTCCAGTAGGCATTGCTGAGGAGATATTACAAGTCCAGGGACACTACTGTAAGCTAAGAGAAACACATCTCCATTCACCCAGTGTCCTATTCTCTGTTTATTGAAATAAGTTTTTGTAAAGAATCGTCTTATATGAAACACTGACCAAAATGATGGCTGCATTTTTTAATAATTCAGCACATTGTTATAAAATCACCAGTTATAAAATGTAGCTTTTTCTCTTTTAGGATCACCTCAGGATGACCTCCTACAAGGACTGTAGTTTGGGAGGATTAAAGTGGTGAGGGTTGTAACATAGTCAAAGTAAGCATTTTACTAACTTCATAACAGAACACACTGCAATGAAGTTTTTAAAAGATAGATACTGATAAATGCCAAAGAAGGGGAGGTGCTCTTAAATGTTTTGTCACAGCAAAAGAGCCAGTCACACTCTTTGCACAGTAGCAACAGTGTTGTCTACTTTAATAATATTTCACTTCTAAGAAAGTAGCTTCTTTCAGTGCAATTTAGCTGACAGAAATGAAAAAAAAAAAGAAAAAAAAAGAGAGACCATCACAAAACCCACAAGATTCTCAGAAAACATTGTGGAGGCGCTAAGGATTCTTCAAAGAAATCTATTTGAAAACAAAACTTATTAAGCCTATTGGTATCCCAAATAGTACATCACTTAAATTATGAAATTTGCTAAAAACTTAAATTAAAACTTAAATTATGAATTTGCCAGTAATAGTTCTCTAGTTAAGACTCAATTTTCAGAAACTGAGAAACATTACAGATGAGAAATGAACAACATATTAAGCCATTTGAATTTAGGAAGTAAAAGAAATCTGTTTGGTTAAAGAGTTTATACCAGTGCTGATATGTAAGCTTAGAAATTCTTCACTCAACTAATCCTTTGGGACAGGTTTAGAGAATACCACACTCCTTTGGTCAAAATCTTGTAAGGTCAGTAAATCAGAAATCCATATGAAAAACTACTTTTGTCTGCAAAAACTTAAACATGCCTGTAAGGAATAAAGTAAAGATCAGTCTATTAGTTTAGAATGTTCTCACATGGCCATGGAAGCCTTATTATGCATTTTCTAGGAAGGATGGAACTGCCCAAACACCTTGTTTTAAAAGAATGCAGCTTTGTAAATACTGCAATGCAACTTATCCTGACAAGCTCCACAAGGACAGAAGCTTTTTATCTTGTTCCCAGCTCACCTGCTCATTTAATTACAACATTGCTTGTCAGTGATCTGTACAGAGCACAGTGTTTCTTAATTATATGGGTTAAAATCATGAAAAAACATGCAGAACATTCTGTTCAACGTATTTTGACACAGTTGTGTTCAATGAATCAGAAGAACATAAGAACATCTGAAGCACAGCTGGTGTAGGACCAAACTAGGAAACATATGTGATGAATTGAAAATGGTATCATATAAGAAGCACGTATGTGGAAAGAGAAAGGAATAGCCTTAAAGCCTACTCACCATTACATGAGTAGAACATGATTAGGGACTAAAGCCAGGACAGCTCATGACACAGGTTGGACTAAGAGCCAACATGGGGGGCAGGCCTTCTACTTGCATGGTCCTCAGATAGACTACAAAGTTTGTAAAGGCTTGTCAGATGACTTCTGGTTTGGTCTGGAAAGGGGGAAAATATAATCTTAGGGATAGATCCCAAGAAACTCAGGAGGTGTTTCCAAACATTTTCCCAGCCACTGACTGTGAAATTATCTGCAATAATTTACCACTGATTTTCACAAAGCATTTATGGAATCAGCACATCTGAGTCTCTTAGCAGTAGTTTTTGAAAGTACTCTCTCTAAGTTCTTGGCTTTGCAGTGCTTTAACTAGTGTTTCCATCTAACACTATAGGAATCTGAACAAAGAAAATTTGAACTATTTTTCTATCAATTTAAAAAGAGCACTAATATATAAATAAATGAAAGCAAGCACAGCATAAATTGTTTGCTGAATATATTAAATATAAGACCAATATATTAAATATAGATTTTAGCTAACATGAATAGCTGCCTAATCTTAAAATAAGAGAAGACATCTCTTTAATCCATGTTCACTCTTGCCATCTGAGCAATTATAAAAAGGAAACATATATTAAAACTGCGGTTCTAAAACAGCGATAAATCACTGTCATCTTTAATATGCTTCAAGTATAAACACACTTATTTTTAAAATTAACATATCCTTATTTTATAAAAAAATTTAATAAATTAACAGAATAATTTCTTTTGTCTTAAAAAACTCAGACCTTTGACTATTTTTTTACTTTACAGTTCTAGCATTGAGATCACTCTGCTCAGCTACTTAGTTTTCAGGCTTTACATATATGCTACTGCTATTTGTAGGCATTTGGATCATCAAAATGAAAGCAAAAAGTCACATATTCATGCCCTTGTATTTTCTTAAAAAGTATCACTGTTTTGAAAAACCACTACTGCTATATAGTATCACAGAATCATAGAATCGTTTAGCTTGGAAAAGACCTTTAAGATCATCCAGACCAATCACTAACCTAATGCTACCAAGTCCAACCACTAAACCATGTCCTGAAATGCCACATCTACATGTTTTTTAAATACCTCCAGGGATGGTGATTCCATCACTTTCCTGGGAAGCCTGTTCCAGCACTTAACAACCCTTTTGGTGAAGAAATATTTCCCAATATCCAGTCTAAATCTCCCGTGGTGCAACTTGAGGCCATTTCCTCTTGTCCTGTCACTTGTCGCTTGGGAGAAGAGACCAACCTTCACCTCACTACAATCTCCTTTCAGGTAGTTGTAGAGAGCGATAAGGTCCCCCCAGAGCCTCCTTTTCTCCAGACTAAACACCCCTAGTTCCCTCATCCATTGCTTGTAAGACTTGTGCTCCAGACCATTCACCAGCACCATTGCCCTTTTCTGGATCCGCTCCAGCACCTCAATGTCTTTCCTGTAGTGAGAGGCCCAAAACCGAACACAGTATTTGAGACGCGGCCACACCAGTGCTGAGTACAGGGGAACAGGCACTTTCCTAGTCTTGGTGGCTATACTATTTCTGATACAAGCCAGGATGCTCTTGGCCTTCTTGGTCACCTGGGCACAAGCTGGCTCATGTTCATCTGTTAACCAACACCCCCAGGTCCTTTTCCACCGAACAGCTTTCCAGCCACTCTTCCCCAGGCCTGTGGCATTGCATGGGGTTGTTGTGACCCAAGAGCAGGACCTGGCACTGAGACATGTTGAACCTTATACCATTGGTCTTGGCCCATCAATGAAACATATAACAACTATTTACGCTAAATATATAAAAAGTTTCCCAAGACTTAAGAGGGGGGAAAAAAAGTCTGTCAAAAAATAATCAATTAGTGAAAAAGAAATTACATTTTCACACAAGTTCTGATTCCAGTATTATTTACCAGTTTTACCACTCAGAATTATAAAAATAAAAAATTAATTAGTTTGCAAAACCACAAAGTTAATGTAGTAATGGGAAGTAGTTTAGGAGTTTTAGTATAGCTGAACGAGTAAGCCCAATGTATATTAGATATCTTTGGATTTATTTAATTATCTTAAAATGCAAGTGTAATTAATATAGGAAAAGGATTACTTTATAAATTAATGATATGTAATATTTTCAGAGATTCTTATAAGACAAAATTATATAAAATTAATTATTTACTATAAGCAAACCTAAAAGTTTTGGCTATTGTAGAGAAAGAAACCACTAACAAGCTTATTTAATTAAATATACTTCTAAATTCTTTGCAGAATATACAGGATGACATGACATATAAAAATTTAGATACATAGCTACATCAAGGCTTTGAAATATTTTGATAACATTGATAGACATAAGGTATCAAATATCAAAGTTGTTTAAATTACTTAAGACGATGAATAAGCTTTTTACAGGATGTGAGTTTCTCTTACTATGTTATTAATGTAAATACTACTGTGATGGGTAGAATGCCTCACCGAAAGTGCCCTTCACTGAACTGCCAGTTGAGACCTGACAGCTGTGCCTTTTTGGGATGCTCTACCTGAAGCACAGATCAGGAAAAGACACATGGGCAGCATGTTTATGAGAAGTCTGGTCAGGGTTAGAGCAAACAGGGATGGTGGAAACTGAGCATCTGTTTCTTGTTGCAGATCTCACCTCAGGTTGTCAGATGGGCACGCGCCAAATCATTGACTTTTTCCTGGGGAAAAGCCCCAGCAACTTCAAGTTATGTGCAGACACTAGACTGTTCAAAACCGAAATACACGGGAGTCACGGGAGACTTGGAAGCTTGGTTGAGCAAAACCAAGTAAATCTGCAACAAAACACTTGCTGACAGGCACATAAACTTCTTTTTGTGTGTGAAAGCTAAGGTGACCCTATCTCTGAAATTACTATTACATCTCTTTAGCATATGTCTACATCTGAAAGGGTTAAGTGATTTGTGAAGTATTTTGACTAAGACAAATTAACCATCTTGTATGCTATTAGCCCATAGCAGTAACTATAGTATGAATACAGCAGGAGATGAAATCAAAGTGACTAATAACTTTTATTTGTGGATGTGTCAGGAGTGTTTCCAGCCCTGTTTATCTTCCTGCAATCAGACATGGCATTAAATAGAATTCTCTCCTTACTCCCAGATTGCACTTTGCATGAATCCAGGCCAGCTTCTCTTTGTTACACAGCTCCACCCGCTGAGGCTCTCACTTACTAGCAGAACAGATCCTAGCTGGGTCATAGATCACTAAGTCTCCCAGACATGCAACCATGCCTTAACCTTGTAAGCTCTTTCTCCCTTTAATCACCTTAAAACCAGGCCCTGTGAAAGATCTTTTGCTAATCTACCCCAATAAGTATAGGAAATTTAAGAAAGCTTTGTGTTTGGTTTTTGTTTTTTTTTTTTTTCTTCAAATACTCTAGAAATACATAAATACTTATACGAGGACTTTTTGCTGTGGCAATGCCATTTGTAGCACTTACATCACAGAGCTGAAACATGTTCTGTTGAAGAGGAAGGAGAAATTGCTCTTGCTGACTGAAAGAATCAATGCAAGTGTAAGCGTGGCCAGCTCCCCTAAGAGAAGGAGCAGGGCTGAATACTTCATACTCTGAAGTGAGAGTCCCACATTCATGTTAAATTAGGTGAAAGAGTGAATGAAAGGGAAAAGAAATTTTCTGATAGAATTCCTCTCATATCTATGTGACACTGAATGTTATGCCCTTACAACATGGAGTGTATAGGAACAGAGTGAGCTATGACAAAATAAACAGCCAGGAATAAAATACTGCCTTGGTGTGTATCCAGACCAATTACTGAAGCCCTCACGAATCCATGGCTCACAAAGCAATTCCATTAGTTCTGAAGCTAGAAGCAATGTAACTACACCTGTAAAGCATCAAGCTCACACTAAAAGACCTCCCTCTGCCCTCACGAAATGAGAGTATTTTGTCAGACATTCAGTAGTCATGGTGTATGTCTCAGCTTTACTACTGAGGTGGAGGGATATGTGAAAGGGATGGTCCTGTACCAAAAGGCAGAAAAAGTAGTTCATTTGTATCTAAGTGTTTCATCTGGACTTGACAGGCTCTTCCACACTGAAAACAAACACAATAGAGGAAATTATTTTGGCTGAAGTAATGAGAAACATCAGTCCCTGAACAGTAAGTTGTAGCAATGAACGGCTCTAGGTGATTGATAAATGCTTTTTTTTTTTTTTCAGAAAAACTATTTTACTATTTTATCTCACTCTAACTCACTTGCGATTGACAATCCTTTCATAAAGGGTCTAGGTCTTCAAATAAGCAAAGATCTTCACATCTATTTCACAAGTGAGAGAGGCAGAGAAGCTTGTTTACATGAAGAATCACCAGGATTAAAGAACATATCTTTACAGGAAAATTACTAGACTGCATCAGGGCTACCCCTTGATCAGGAACAGAGGCATTGATGTCTAAAAAGGAAGCAGTTGTGATATTCATGAACCATGAGTTTGGAAAGGTGTTTATGTCCCAACAGTCTAGATTCAGCCACAGTGATCAAAGTCCACAACTTTACTATACATGCCAAGCTACCAAACCCTGACAGTGACTCCTAAAAACTTAGTGCTGTTGCCCCTCTACTTCCCAGTACATTTATTATCGTACAGAGATGAAACTCGCTTCAATTTTCTGACAAGCATAGTAAAAGACCTGAGACTCAGTTTTCCGACTTCTGTTTTTTACAAAATGCTTTTTCAACATGTGAAACAGAGACTCAAATGCAAATAGTATTTCCTCATTGTTCTCTGGTTGTATTACACAGTGTAATACAAAAACTTCTGGAAGTATTCTTCACATACGCTTACTCTCGCCTTATATTCTTCCCAAGGCATCGGTTTTTGGCCATTGCTGGAGACAAAGTAGACATTTGGTCTATGCGGTACAGCTGCTCTTTTGTTAATTTTTAACAACAGTGCTAGAAAACAAATTCTGCATAAATTCCTCTTTGATTTTTGTTGTCTATGAGAGCAAATGTTTAGGCTTCATCACATTTTTAGCTATGTAAGTATTTTTTTTCTGAAGAGAGGAATTTAACGCATTCTTCAATATTGTGTAGATACAGTGCTGAAAAATGAAAACTGCAGTGTCAGAACCACTGTTGAGGGAGCAGTAACAACTTTCCTCTCAGTAGTATCAAAATAGCACTGGTTTTGTGCTGCTGCAGATTTCAACATAGCTGGGAAATAAAAAATAATATTGTTTAAATAAGCATACAATTCAGTCTTAAGTATGCAGCCAGCTGTACATAAAAATGAGGAGAAATATAAGCAAAAATGAGGATTTACTTGAATCAGGTCTTTAGCAAGCACACAAACGTGCAGCTTGAAGTAGTGTTGACAGATATCTTTCTCTCAGGGTAATTTGCATTTGTCCAGACCCTTTCTAGCAAAAAGCAGCATGTCTAAAACCAGACATATTGATGCAAAGTTTCCATGCTTACTGGCTGTAAGGAAAAGAATTAATAACTCTCTACCAGCAGAGTTTAATCAATGATTTACTAAACTGATTATTGCACAAACAGTCCACTATTGCTTTTGGGTGATTGTATGCATACTGAGGAAGACACTATTTTACTGTCACCCGGAGTAAATGCATGATGTTAGTGCCTGTTTATACAGAAAAGCAAAGACGTAACTCAATTTGCAAACAGAATTAAATATAATCTTTTTAAAAGCCAGTAAACATCAGGCATAAGTATTTTTCTAAACGTTGTAAGCATGACTCCAATGTTATTTGCATTTACTTACTTATTTGGCTTTGCATTTTCCCCCTAGTTCATGGTTTGTTGTGCCTGGAAAATTTTAAGTGATCTGGCATTTTGACTACATATTTTAAGCATTGCTTTACCAAAGACTACAACAACATTTACCTTCAATAATTTACATACTTGCCACTACTACTTTTTCTTTGATTTGTACTAAATTTGTTAATAATCTGTCTCATAGTCTCTAGTCTCTATTGCGCAACTTGTTCTCACAGTGTTCTGATCTTCGCACAGTCATATTCCACGCCTAATGCGATGTTGCCATCTGTTGACCAATTTAGCAGTTGTAGTACTAAGACAAAACACTGAAGAACATAAAAAAAAATCCAAAAGATTTTCTAAGTTTAAATCTCAAATTTGTATTTACTTCTTTTTTTTTATGTAGGAAAGTTTTTAAAAATCTTAGTATTTATCCTTAACATCTATTAATTTAAAGAAAAAATAGTATTGGGCCTTCAAAGATCTTCAAAGGAGATCCACTTAAGGAGACTGTCTAAAGGGTAAATTGGAAATACTTTGGGAACTATATTGTAAGAGAAACATATTGCATGGATGGAATTGCCTATCCTGCTATAATGTTACATTTTTCAGTTTCAAAGTGTCCAAAGGGATCAAGATAATATTGCTGCAGAAAAAAAAGAAAATAAAAAGGGGGTCAAAGTGTTTACTATGTGATTCGTTATTCATCTCTTTTTGGATCATGTTCAGTTTAAACTTAACTACAGACAAAAAAGCAACATGTTTGTATAGGATAGTATTTCAGATGGATTTGAAAGGGTACAAAAATTACTTTTATCAGGATGTATAGTAATAGCACAGGCAAGAAGTTCTTCATGTCTCCTTCACTTGGCATCTGAAAAGTTTATTTATCTCTAAATGACAGCTTGTCAGACTATGCATTACATTTTTTTTGCCTCAAAGGAGATTTGTAGGATTAACTTCAGAAATACCAGAAAGGCTTAAAAAAATTCCAACCATGAGCAGCATGTATAAAAAAGGATTCGTTGTACATAAAGTCATTAGAATAAAGCAATTTTAAAACAAAATCTTTTAAAGAATTTATACATGGAAGTCTATTAAGAGAACCCCAACAAACCCAACATTAAAAAAAAACTTTGATTTTTTTTTTTTTTTAAATATATAAGTATGGATTGGCTCTATTAATATTAATAAAACCAAGAATACTTTATATTTATACAGCAATATATAAACTAAATCAACTCAGTGGTTTAAACACTGCATTGTGGTGCTGACTTCAAGAACTTATATGAATATAAGAATTTTATGCAATCTCTGTTTAGTGACTCACCTTTGAATCATCAAGTTCCAGCTTTTTCAGAGACTTTCTGACATAATCTATGAAGGAGGATGATTTAGAGAAAGTTTTTCCAACATGTCGATCACTGCAAATACAGTATTGATTTGCAGGCTTTTACACATCCAACAACAGACATTTACACATTTTTAACTTAATTTTTAATTCAGGAGAAATAAGTCAGTTGGATGGCTACTACTGCCAAGTTAGTAACAATTTTTCTTTTATCCCTACTACTTAAACCAAAACAAGCTATCTAGAACTTGAAGAAATTTCTAGCTACAGCAACTGTGCAGTTGTACTATGGTTGTAGTATGGTTATTATTAGTCAGTTGAAGGTTGCATTTAATTTCTCCCCTCACATTTTTATTTCCCTACATGAATGACAAAATTCTTATTTTTGCTGACAGATATTTCCTTCTATACTACTATAATACTTATATAATTTACTATAATGCTGCTGTCATTTATTTACTGTCAACCACCGGAATGACCAAATGCCAAGTTGGAGTAAAATTTCACTTTTTCTTGTTACCTTGTGTTCTTATGCTTGCAATTTTTATTTCAGTAAATGATGTCAGAATTTTCTCCTGTTTACAACTCAGCGGCCTGCTTTTGAAGGCAGCCAAAAATGTGAGTTGTTTCAGAAAGCATATTAAAAAAATGCATGGAAACTAAAAAAAAAAACAAAACAAAAACCAAAAACCAAGAAGTAAAAAAAAAAAAAAAAAGAGGAAAGCTTTATCCTGACAGGACATTTACATTTGTTCTTTTCTCTGTGTTTAAAATATCGTGGAGAAACAACACGCAAAGTTTTTGTTAGTCTGAATTCTCTTTCTTGACTGTGTCCTAATGTAATTCCTCTTCCAGTTGTGCCGCATAGGAGTTAAATTTTCAGCTACAGAATTTTTAGCTACCGAATTACTTAGGAAGAAATACACTCCCCTCCACTCAGTGAAATACTGAATAGAAATATTTTAGTTCAAAACTTTTTACCCTCTTTATTCTTTGTAAACTGCCTTTCTCCTTATTTAAAGAGGTCAACAGAAAGACTTCACTCAGTGGTATCTCTAATGCTGTTTAGGTGGCAAGGATTCTCACTCATTGAGAATCATTTCTGTGGTCATATTTAATATTCAGATGCACCTAAACATTTGGGCTGATGCAGTCTGAAAATCAATTCATTATTATGTTGTTTATGTATTATGTTCACATTTATGCATATGATTATGCCTCCTAATCACAAGCTACTGTGATTAGGTAGAAAGAAACTGAGTGGGTCTGGCTGGGATGGAGCTAACTTCACAGCAGCCCATATAGTGCTGTGCTTTGGATTTGTGACTAAAACAGTGCTGGTAACACACCGATGTTTCAGCTACTGCCAAATAGTGATTGCACAGCATCAAGGACTTCTCTGTTTCTCCCTCTGCACTCCAGGAAGTAGGCTGGGGGTGCACAAAAAATGTGGGGGGACACAGCCAGGACAGCTGACCTGAATGGACCATAGAGATATTCTACACCATATAACATTATGATCAGTAATAAAGCTGGGAGAGTCTTCCCAAGGTAGCCACTGCTTTTATTTCAAAAGTATAATTTTAATCACTTCTTCCAAGCTATACTTCCTTTAACAAATGAAACATATTATGATCTACCTCACACTTCTTTTCTTTGCAGTTTAGTATCCATGATTTTACGTACGATATTTTACATAATTTTAAAATGAACAAGCATTTCTTCTTTCAGGAGTTTGACCTTCTGAAAGGTAAGCTGTCTGGCTCTACATCTGGCAAAAGATTTGGGGGTATCTACATTAGCACTTCTTTTAGATTAGGAATATACTTCTGAAATGAATTTTCTGGTTTTCCCCACCTCTAATGCCTTATTCATACTGTGGAATAGGATCAGAGCTCAAATTCAATTTAAATTAAACTGGAAGGTGTGCTTCTGAATGTGCTCCAAGTGCTGATGGGCACATATTCCACAGAATTAGATAACATCTAATCCAACTACAACTCCAGAAAAAGAGTATAGTTCAGATGACAGGCCCTCAGAAACAGCTATTCAAATGCCATCCTATAAGACTCCAGTACATGCCAGTGTAGACACTGTAAGTAGCCCTTTACAGCCACGATGGCCATTGAGCTTTAAGCAGTTTTTCTCAGGACAGATGGAAATGTCTGTCTTCTGCAGTATCAAAGCTGCCAAAACCTCTGCATAAAAGGGTAGCCCAGGATTGTATTGACTTTTTAGTGAATTTACTTTCAGTTCTCTGGTGAAGTTTTACCCACATGTCCAGTATGAAAGAGTACCTAATTCAGCGATGGCTAAAGGAAGGGCAATATATTTGTGATATGGATTTAGGATGAACAAATCTATTTTGCATTTTAATAACACTATGCATAAACAGTCTGATAAGACTGATTCTTACACCCTTCTGCTTTCTGATAAATACTTTCTCTACATGGTAGAGGTAGAAGAGAATCAGATCTTTGGTTCCTATTCTGTGAACTCAGAGCTTCTTACCTTCTGGTGACACCATAAATTTCTTCTATAATAACCTGAAGAACAGCTCGATAAAACAATGATTCTGTAGGCAGCTGCAAAAAATTTTACCACAGCAAGGATTTAAAATTGGCATTGAAATTAAGATCAGAGTAACAAAACAGTATTCCTTGACTACTTATTGGCTTGTATTCTTTACAATCAGTCATAAAAAGTTGAAGAGGACAATTTACTAATGTTCTTGCATCCAGTTAAAATTACATTTGGGTCAGATTCTAACAAAAACGTGAATGCAAGAAAAAAATAAGAAACTGAAACTCTGAAGTAGAAGTTCAAAGGTTGGCAGAGGGAAAAAGTACTGATCATGATCCAAATTCTACTACACAAAATGAAAATAATAATTTACCTAAGCTGTTTTAAAGACAAAAGGAGTAATCCCCTACATGAATCACCACACACTGTAGTCTGAACCATGCAGAAAGTACAATGCTCATAAAAAAGATTACACTGGAAACTTCATATCTCTGTGAATGAGAGATCTGTTTGTATAAAAATAGCTAATGCTCGCCAATTAAAAATTCACAGCAAAATGCATTTACTAGGGCCAGTGGGCTTACATATGGAAAGAAGAGGTCTCTCAGCCCTGGCTTTTAAATATTTGCATTGTTAGTGTCCACCACCCCCAAAAGGATAACTTGCACAACAATAATTCAAGGTATTCACTAGTAAAAAACATAGAAGGATTAAAAATGAGAATGATGATGTTTCTAACAGGTTCAAGCTTCTGTCATAACAATTTCTATTTTTACATTAGTTGATAAAACACTGGGACAGAGTGATCCAAACCAGGGATATCAGAAGGACATTTGTAGTGAATTTATGTCTGAGCTGAAAGATAGCGAAAGAATGTAGGAAGGGTAGTTTAATGCCTTAAGTTTTAAGCTGAGCTTTTTTTTCTAAACTCTTAATTGCCAAAAGAAAACAGATTCACTAGGTACAATCACAGCAATAGAGATGTGATTTCATAATGACACATGCTATTTATCAGGATTCGAAGTAGTGTATGCTAGTCTTTTAGATTCCAGAAATGCAGAAGTTCAATAAAAGGCCAGGGATTAAGTGTGTTCAAGGAGGAAAAACACATTTTATCTTAGAATGGCTAAAATAAACAATATTACTTACCATTTGGCCAACTGCAACTCGCTCCAAAGCCTTTAAGTGTAAAGGAATTAAATTGCTGATATGTTTATTCTTTATCAGAACATTTTATAAACACATTGTGTAAAAGTCAGAGGAGATGACATTTTTAAAGATTAATGGTGTGACATAACATGAGCTTGCACACTTTAATGTGTTAATACCTTTAGGGACTCATAATCAGCTCACTCCTGTTATTTTGGTTTATTTATAGCAGAAGCAATGACAACTAACTGTATGGAAATAGATGCATGTAAAATTTGTTTGTTTTTCTTAGTATTGTAAAAGAATTTTAGAGGATTACGTTCTGTGGAAGTGCTAAAAAGAAATGCATTTTTCTTGAGTCTGTTCATACCAAAATACAAATAATTCACTTTGTATATTCAACTATTTTAAAGTTCAATGTACAATATCTTTAAATACTTTTAGTCCCTTGTATTCAGATAAATTCTGAACTTCTGTATGTAGAGAAAACAAAAACTTCAGAGAGACTGCAGTTTAAAGTACTGTGCATTACCTTTCACTAGATTCTTCATATCATAAATCCTGATTTAGGTGTGAAAGTACTTGATTTTTATGATTCATAATGACAAAGAATGACAAATAATTAGAAGCATGGAATACTTTTCCACACTTGAAAAGACACTGCGTTTATAAAAATTTCAACCCAGTATTAAAGATCGTAGTAGAAATGAGGACAAAAATTCAGTAAATTATCTGACACTACAACATATTAGATAGCAAACCAAATTTGCCTCACCACTTGTGGGTCATTGTCACCTTTAGTCCCCAAACTCCACTTCAGTAAATAAGACTGCTTGTGTCTGAATCACCCACTTCTCCTTCTTCTAGCTTTAGAACTGATCTTGTATTTTAGACTGTTCTTCAACACGGTCCAAGTAGTTGCAGTTCCTCTGTTCATGGCTTTGGCTGACTCTCAAATCTGACTTCTGCTGTATAACCTATAACTTTCATACCAGCATATACCCGCTGCTGCTTAGAAAATGGATGTGGGTTCTAATATGTACTGCAGGGGTCTGAAACTGAAACTCTCATCCAGAACCTTTGGCATTTAGCACTTTAACCAGTTTGAATGACATGTAATAATGAACACCAGCAATAATGATCATTGCACAGCAGACTGATTTTCTCCTAGCCAGCCATTACCCCTAGGAAGATGGGTGCCTAGCTGCACTGTGCTGTCTCCCTTGTACCTCCTAGAAGACATCCTAGTCATGAAAAATGCATAGAAAAATGCATAGTCGTGAAAAATGCATAGAGAGAATTACAAATATAATAATAGGAAAAGAATCCAGTGACACAGGAGAACTCTTTGCCTTTTGTGAATGTTTAAACAAAAATGTTTTAAACTGCCAAATTTCTGTGATTTCTGTGAAATTGAAAATAGATATATTTGTCACGATCGGTACTGTCTCTTGGGAGTCATTTGCTTACAAAATTTATCTTCCTACCATTGTTGAAAAACAGCCCAAACGTTTTCTTTCCAAAAGAAATGGAACGGGAAGGGAAATAGCTAATGTGTCAGCTGAGGAAGAATTGGTATTGTATAACACTGACAACAAAAAGTGAAAATGCAAATCCCTTTTACAAAGTACTTTTTGTGATTAGATTTACAGTAACATCTCTAAAATGAACAATTTTTTTCTAGTACCTTGCCAAGAGTAACACATTTAAGCCTTATGAATACTAAACAACTGTCCTCCTATTCTTTCTCCTGATAGCATTTAACTATCATGTTAGTTCAAGTTTATATAACCTTGGTGCATTAGCCTAAATTGTCTTTAGTCTACACTGTTCTCTGTAACGGAGGCATAGAGCTAGCAGCAGAGGCTAGCCAGGACCTGATGTGATTCACCTTGATACCAGAAATTAAAAATTAATACAGGAAAGGAATAGTGGTCTAATTGAAACAGTGGTTGAAATGTTCAGTACCTATCTGTTTTTTCAAATTAGACAACAGTTCATCATCCTGTCTTGATGAGGTTATGTCTTTAAAAGCACTTTGTCTCTTGGTGCAATGTTAAAAAGATGTTTCCAGTCTCTTAAGCCATATGGATTTTAGAGCTCTTCTAGTTTTTGGAATAGGCAGGTTTGTCCGGGTTTTAAACAGTCAGAACATGCAATATTATGAATCATGAAGGTGTTGGGGGAGTTACTGATTGCAATCCTTCTACAATTACCTTGCTCACCCTAAGTCCTTGGCCAGGAATTATTACCCTGAGGGGTTACCTTGTTTAGGTTTCAACAAAGGTTTGGCCTTTCTGTCCACTCTTAAAATACATTTCTGTCAATACTCATTTTTTCATGCCTTCAGCAAGAATAAAATGTATAAAGCTGGAAGGTCAGCACTATTTTTTTAAGATATAATTCATCATGCTTACAACATTAATGATGTTATTCTGTAGAGTCTTGGATTAAACTCATGGCTTTAGGATTAGAAGCCAAAAACAATGAATCCTGTAACATCTGGATAAAGCTCTCAGTAGGAAAAAGAAAAGAAGATGAATCATACCAAGCATGCTGACATTCTAGCATTGCGACCACAGCACCAGCCTTTGTCCTTCAAGTACTGACACATGGGAAATCCACACACTTCATTGGGGCATTCTGCAAAATGGAGAAAAAAACCCAAAAGGCACAGCTTTCATGGGCTGTTTTTCTCTTACAGAATACAAAGTACTGAGCAAAATGAACAGTAGTTAGCAGTAGCAGAAACACTTAACTGTTCTAGTACAGTACCAAAACCCATGGTCATGCTATAAAAAATGTATTTTTCCCTGTACCAGATGTTTTTAGCTTGCTGAATTTCTGAAAACGTCAAATTTTCCAAAATGATTTGTCTTTTACAAAAATTCACCCAAAAAAAAATTCCAAGGGACAAGAGAAGAATTTGCAAATACTCATTGCACCCTATGCCTTGCCATGAGTCACAAAATGTAAGCTTGGCAGTCGTTTAATGTAGCAGGACTTCAGTATCCCTCTCATTGGGTTCTTCTTCAATCATAAACATCTTCCAAACATGACACAGAAAGTTGTTTATTTCAGTACTTATTTATTTCAGTTCTGAAGGCCCTTTCTGTTGTGAGGCAGAATGTTTGTTTTCCAGAAAAGAGCAGCTGCAAAGGCTCTTGCTGTTTCTTCAAAACACTGAGAGGCATTTGCATCACAGTCTGTGCTCAGTGTGTTCAGTAACATTTATATTTTGAATAACAACACGATTCTTCATGTTTAACACTAATGCAAATGTGGAAAAACTAAAAGTATAGGGATTACTTTATAGATGCTCTTAATACCCACTTTTAAATGTAGACAAAACCTGCAATGTATTGAATTTTCATTGGCACATTTGTCAGCTGATTTTTTAGAATGCTGAATAAGAATCACAACTTTAAAAAAAAAACCCAACAAACCAACAAAACCCCCAAATTGGCTGAGATCCTGGCTTTTTAGCATAGAAAGATGACTGGCGCATAAAGATAAATCATATAACAGTGTTAAAAAGAGGACAGCAGAAATACGACTCTTCGAATTTACCAACAATCTGAGACACATACATGTAAGTAGAATTAATTTCATGAAAGTTAAGCAAAGAAAAAGAGAAATCATAAGTTATAAAGGATATGACCCTTTTCCCCGCAGCGAAAGCCCTTTGTTTTCTAGTGGCAGTCCGCAGTCTCTACTGATCTCTAGAGAGTGACAAGGCAATCTTCTGCAGGCAACCTCACATTTAGCTCTCCTTTTTGCCCTGAGAAATGGCAGAGGCTCTTAGGGGATGAATACTGGTTTGAGAACCATGATTTAAGAATAGGATTTTAATTCTATTTTATAAGTGCCTAATGACAAGCTATAGAATATTCATTAACTTCAAGTCTAATTACTGAGTACCTGGAATAATACTGAGTATTTCTACTGCAGGGATTGTAATAAGCACTTATTAAATATATATATTTTTTTTTTGCAAAGAAAACAATGACTGCCATGGTTCCTATTGTATGATTCACACTATTAAGTCTTTCTAATACATCTATTAAAATATTTCAAAATAAAAATTTGCAAACTGAGTTAGAAAGATTAAATCACTATCTTTTTAAGTAATCCCTTTCAATTTGCACCCTGTCCTCTAGGCAAACTAATTCATGCAAGTTAAAGTTGCTACCCACTGAGCTACAATCTCAATATTAGTGCACTGTACTCATGCATGATTCTGAAGAATTTATGATACTTTTGAAAAAGATAATCAGGCAAAGCACCATCTTCATTTAAATTACTGAAGCTGTAAAATAGGAGAAAAAGAGGGAAACTAATGCTCTAACTTAGAAATTTTTGTGTATATCCAAAGTTGACCACATATATACAGTATTGCCTTGAGTTTCATTTAGTTTTCCACATCCAGGCCACTCTCAAGCACACTGCTGATTTAAAAAAAAATAAAAAATTGTAGGATGAATATATCGCTATAAAGTTATAAAGTTTATCAGCTACATTTTAAAACCCTGGAAATTCTTTTAACGCCTGTAACTATTTTCAGATATACTTAATATTATACAGTCACTAATTACCATATTGTGCATCTATCTGATAAGACAGCAGCTGTTCTGATCTGTACAAATCTCCCAAAACATTCAATCAACACTTTAAATATGGGTATTCTATGGAAGATTTCACAGCAAACAGCTCAAGTGTTCAACAACGCATGAAGCAATTATGTTATAATTCAGTATAGAGGAACCAATCAGACAGAATTCATTCCATTAAAAGTTAAGAAATTGAGGAATCTAGGTAATCATTTGATGAACTGAACTGAAGCTATGCTGGGGTAGAATCCTAGAACCTATTAGTTAAATAGCTATAACTTTCTCTCTCAACTAACCTCTTAAAAACACTAAATCACGCATTTAGTAAAATGAATTGCTGCAAGTATTACAGAATCACAGAATGGTTGAGATTGGAAGGGATCATCGGAGGTCACGTACTCCAACCTCCCTGGTCAAGCAGGGTCACCTAGAGCACATTGCTCAGGATTGTGTTCAGATGGCTCTTGATTATCTCCAGGGAAGGAAACTGACTTCACAGTTTCTCTGGGCAACCTATTCCGACGCTCAGTCAAGACCAATGTGCTTGGGCCAGAGCAGGTCACCTTCACAGACACCTTTGAATCTCCGCACCCCTTTCTTCAGAAATATGTCTCAGTGGCAGGAGTAAAATTTTCAAGTCTACAGACTCAGGAAGATTACATGATACAGAATTGCCACCAGAGCTAAGAAAAACATATCTATATATTCAAAAAAAAAAAGAAGAAAAAAAAAAAATCCTTTTTTTGAGCAAAGGTCTTCATTAAAAAACATCATTAGGTTTCAATTTAATGAAACACTGTATTTTCTATTTTGTATATTGCAACAAAATAAATAATTGCAAAGAAAAAAATAAAGTTATGTTCTAGAACAAAATCTATAAACCAAACTATAATTTCACAGTAAATAACTTACAGAGGAAGAGAACATAGGAAACATGATAGAGTTACAGCAGCATCATGAACAACATTCAAACTTGTATCCTAGTTCAGCTTTGTGGAACAGGATGGTTCTTTGGAAACCTACGCAGATAAAATACTGGTTAACGTAGCTTGAAGATACTTGGCTGTTATTGCTCACTGTCCCCATAAATTGGAGACATCTGGCAGAAGTCAGAAAACATTCTCATCAAAATCACCCAGTTACACAGCAGGATAAACAAAGTGTAGATAACTCCAAAATGTATAATGCTGAATAGAACAGAAAAGAACAATTCCAGTCATTAACCAAGGAAAAAAATTCCTATTATTTCCATCTGACTGAGCTTACTAACATTCATAGTTTCATGGAAGAGTTGTTTAAATATGTATATAACATATTTAAACAAACTAATCCTGTCCTTACCATTCTTTTTTTAATAGTAAAGAACATTTTTCTGGTACGCATAACATCTCTCCTAGAAAAGGATTTTAGTAGAATTTTTTCCAAATTTTCACCAACTTTTTTCATTACCATTTTTTTCATCTCTTTTGAAAAACAAAGGAAATATATGGATCTTAGCACATAGGTGGGAAAATACTTTAAAATATTCACATTAAGCAATCCTTCAATGGATTTACCAACTCTTCCTGTGACCACATCGATGTCTCATGACTAACCCTTCAGCAGCTAATTTCTCACACTCCTCTAACAGGCAGAAATGTTACACTATACCATATACTATATGGAGAAGCTGTCTTTGGTTTATTACATACTTGAAACCCTGTGGGGAAGATTAACACTTCAGGAAACAAGTGCAAATATATCCAGATGCCAGCCACAACAGAAAAATATTAATAGAATTTTTCACTCAGTGCTCTCTAGCAAAGGAGAATACAAAGCCTCACGTCTATATTTGTAAAACATTTTAAATTTAAATAAATGTAAAGTCTCATACTTTACCTTTGACCAAACAAGACAAAATTTTCTATAAAGTATGTCAGATTACCTTTCCACTTCTTCTGGGAACCCAATACTGCTATTGTTTTTTAATATTTTGTCAGAATGAAGTTCTTATTTCTTAACTTGGTCCTGGAAGTCATGTTATTTCCTGTCCTCTAATTATTTGTAACTTTTTATAAGACCGTCAGTAAATTGCTCTTAAGTTTTGTAAAGGAATTGAACTCCCATTTTGTGTAATTTTTATAATATTGCAATAGTAGTGGCATATACTATCTGGAGCACCTGTACTATTTTGAACTTTGTGTGTAAAGGGTAGTCTTTCTATTCAGCTTCAAAATGAAAAAAAAAAAAAGGCGATACATATGGCCATCTGATATACTGAAAACACTATACTGAGTAATAAAAAAGTATAAATCACAACAAATATATATTTATAGTTAGATCAACTACAACTTCAGGTATTTAATTCTGTCTAGATGCAGAGGAAAGCTGCTGTTACCATCTCATTCACCAATCCAGTAAGACTCTTGCTGGCTCAGCATTGTTTCAAACAAATTTTCTAAAAGAGTTGTCTAACTAACAAAACGATTTGTGTAGCTAGGAAACTGGATTTCCAAAACACACAACACTGAATGTTTTCTATTTGTTTCTTTTTTTGGTAGTTACAGGAAAAATATCTGGCAGTAGAAGTCAGATGAAAGGATTTTACTAGGTAATCCTGTATATGCACAGAGGTTTCCAAGGAATTTCAAGAGTATAGGACAAGCTTCTCCACTATCTTTAATATTTAGCCTTCCATAGTTCATGTCTAAGCAAGAAACTACAACTTCTAGTGTGTTAAAATTTACTTTGCACAGCTTTATGGCACTATATAGTTTCTATGAAATACCAGGACAAAACCACTTTATTTTACTAGAGAAATAAGCTTCACTAGGATTCCGTGTGGTCTTTCAGTTTCTTGTTTATCTTTCTTTGCTAACATTTCATGAAAATGTATTTGTATTTACACTTCTCATCTTTTTAATTTCTTGCAATCCCAAACTATTCTGAACTACAGTTCCCAATATAACAACTAACTTTCTGTGTTTTCCACTTCGCCTTCTGGAAGAGATAATTTTATTGAGCTAATGTATTGAACACTGTTTTTAAACAGAAATGATCCCAATTCTGTCACAAACCACTGCCTATCCCAATGGCTAATGGATAATTTATTAAAAAAAAGCCAACATAAAAATCGCTCTTTGTGGTATGGTAGAGATGATTATAATGTCTGTTTGGAAATTTTTCATCTCTTTAAAAACACAGTAACACAAATAACTTACGAAAATGGCAAAGTACTATAAAATAGAGGATTCTGATTTTCTTGAAATGCACTTTATCTTTCTATTTTAAAGAGTTTAAGATTTTCTAGTATATACATAATGATAACAGAAGATATTTACTTTTTAGTAATGAAATTCATCAGATTGTAAATAGCATGTGGCAAAGAGACGGCAGAAATATCCTTTTAGTGCACAGTTCCCACTCACTTTATTTTGTTTAAGAAATCATATTCTCCTTAGGAAAAAAAAAAGCATTGCTTGCTTCATTCCTAAATTTTATCTTTACTTAGGGCAATTATTATTGAAATGTTGTGAAACACCACTCTTTTGAAGTTTTCAGCATGAGAACGTAACTTCAAGAGAAAGAGAGTTTATTCTAATTTAGCACTGTTATGCTGATAGTACACCCACAGCTAGTGCTTACGAAACCACTCTAATGGTAGTTTTTAGTGACAGATATCTTAAATTTTCCTTTAAAAATTATCATGAAGACTGAAATCAGTTTCTGTATTGAACTTTATCTATCAATTTTTCTCATTTATTTTAATACAGAAATGTATTAATGATTTGAAATTATATTATTAAAATGTTAATATTAAGAATTTGAAATGTATTTCAAAATGGCTTATTATGAGTAGTTCTTAATAATACCATTCAGTGAGTATAATCTTGTCAGTTCTGAATGCTTAAATACATCTTTGTCTTTTACCATTTAAGAGCTGCATTGGATAAAAACATCTACATCTACATTTATTTGTAAAGTGTGATCAGTATCAGCCAATGTAAAATATTGCATGTAGCAATGTAATCAGTTAATGTAGAAGTAGTCCTAAGAGAACTTTGAATTCCTATCTTGGTTTTGGTTTTTTTTTATTACATTATAGTCACATCATCTATCCATTTGCTATTAATTTGATATTGCCATCTATTTCAGCTGATTCGTTCTGTACTTCCAATTTCCAAATTCCACTACAGTTACGAATTATAATTGCCCAACTTGCCTCTCTACTTCAGTGCATGATTTAGATATTCATGATGGCAATTCCCACTGATTCATACAGCTGCTTTTCAAAGGTTTTATTGATTTTTTTTTCCTTTTCTCAGTATCAAAGCATGAGAAACCTGGGGTTCAGACACTTATTAGTTAAATTCAGTTGCATATTTGTACTTCACATCCAGTGCATTTGAGTATCTATGATTTCTTTCTGTGATCATGAATGAAAA
The DNA here is from genome assembly GCF_004027225.2 of Strigops habroptila. Lineage (NCBI taxonomy): Eukaryota > Metazoa > Chordata > Aves > Psittaciformes > Psittacidae > Strigops > Strigops habroptila. The sequence goes on along the minus strand of NC_044279.2, from coordinate 43,262,304 downwards.
AGAAAAACAAAGGTGAAAATAAAAGAAATGCAACTATGTGAAGGTTCCATTTTGAACTACTCCTGGGAAGCTAGAGAATGCTCAAGCCAAAAATAAAATGAGTGCCAACTGGACAGAAAAAGCACAACTGACTGGAGATCAGACACAGCTATCACTGTGGGGTAATTGTGCAAGGACTGCCAAGCACATTGAAAAATCTCTGTATTAACCATACACTTCTTGGCCAACAATGCTTTGGGATTCTCATCAAAGACAAGTAGATAAAGGTCACATGACATGGCACCTAAAACATGTATGGCTGAATCCGCCAGGCTGGCACTAAGATCTGCTCTTCAGCTATTTAATTCAAAGAGCAATACCTGAGAGATAACAACCACAGGAATCATATCCTTGCTTGGGTAGTTCCTGGCATATTGATGGTCAGGTAAATAAAAAAGCTGTAATAGACAGCACTAAATTATTTCCTTTCCCCTGGTTCCTTATTATTCTTTGTCTCGCCATTCCTATTTCTGCATTTGAAGTTGTTAGACAATCAACGTATCTTTAAGACTAAATGCCTAAACTGCATCTTAACTCATATAAAAAGCTGTGATCTAAAAATCCTTGGGAAGATCTCCTTTTGTCTAATTACTATCTTCCTTTTTCCATGGAAGATAGTAAACATTCCTAGAAGTGTAAAACTAATAAAAAAAAAAAAGAAAAAGGGGGGTGGGCAAAAACGCAGCAGGGCACATTGGAGAACTGTAAATGGCAATGTAAATTAATTTCCATCATAGAATCATAGAATCATTTAAGTTGGAAAAGACCTTTACAATCAAGATGAGCCACCAGTACTGCCAAGTCCACCATTAAACCACGGCCCTAAGCACCACATCTACACGTCTTTCAAATACCTCCAGGGATGGTGATTCTACCACTTCCCTGGGCAGCCTGCTCCAATGCTTGTCAACCCTTCTGGTGAAGATTTTTTTCCTAATATCCAACCTAAGCCTCCTCTGGCACAGATTGAGGCTGTTTCCTCTTGTCCTATCACCTGTTACCTGGGAGAAGAGACCGACCCCCACCTCACTACATCCTCCTTTCAGGTAGTTGTAGAGAGTCATAAGGTCCCCCCTGAGCCTTCTCTTCTCCAGACTAAACAACCCCGGTTCCCTCAGCTGCTATTCATAAGACTAGGGAAAAGGATTTTGTATCTGTTACTTTGAGCACAGTAACATATGATTAATAATAGAAACATTACTGAAAGCTAGAAGAAACTTTGTAGGGCAATAGCAAGTGAAAGATGAAGAAATGGTTACCAACAGTTTTATGTTAATACTGGCTTTTCAGTAGGGTCACAAGTAAGGAAGGCAGGGACCCCCATTCTTCTAGACTCATTACTACTTGGAAGGCCTTGAAGGACCTACAATCTAGACAAATCAGAGAAGCAGAGTGAGGAGAGAGAGAAGCAGCTCAGGCTCAGAAGTAGCTCAGTGAAGAAGCAGCTTGGTCTCCCAGGAGAAAAGAGAGTTCATTCTAGTTCTACTGAAAAACCCAGCAACTGCCATAAAACTTGAGGTTAGTAGCTGTGACAGGAAATGAAAATAAATTCTTTGCTAAAACGGCATTAAAATATTGCTTTTCAGACCTGTTACCTAATTCTAGGAACTTAGCACTAGTCAAAAATCAACAACAGAAACATGACAGTCCAATACAAACACCCAGTGAATAAGAAATAAACATGGCCCTTGATTTGGACATATATATATGTATTAAACGCTACGCCATTTCCACTTCTATGATGATTCAAGAGACAGTAGTCATTTTCCATATGCACAAACTAAAATATTTTCTAGTAAAACGAACATTATATTCTGGTACTCAGAATTGTTACTATAACGTTAAAAACTGCTACATTTTTTGCTAATTGCAACTGTATTAATTGGAAAGGAAAATGACCCCTAATTATTAAGTTAAATTATCTGGAAAAAAAATGTCTTATTTTTATCAGTAAACACAGTAAATGTATAAACTCTCTTTAGTGTAAAAATAAAATGGAATTATAGGATACAAAAATCCATAAACTGCCCTAAAAATGTGTAAGCTAAAGGAAGAGTATTTTTATAGAAAATCTTTGTACTGTGTTCCAATACTTTTTCTCAATTTTCTTACATATAAAAATTTATTTTTTTAGACTGGACAATGCAATTTCCTGCAGTTGCTTTTAATAAACTCCAAACAAAAAGATGAATCTCAACACTGGCTAAGACTGGTTTATACACTAGACTTGTCTACCTCTTTCACTTGGAGGAAACTCCCACTGAAGCCAATTACCACCTTCTCATACTACCGAACATCTCTCATAGCACTCAGTTAGCAAGGTGTGACACAAATTTAAAGAAGTAAAAGCATTTATATGCTAAATCAGACAAATCCTATTTGCAAAGTAGGAGAAAGAGATGTAATATATGCACAGGCACAATATGTAGCTATCCTTACATATCTTTTAATGTAACCAGTAACACTAACAGAACTGTATTTTATACCTCCTACTTCTAATTCTCCTCATCTCAGTTGTCACTAGCGGCAAATTTATATATTATCTTAGCGGAAATAGGTCTTCTGTAACAAACATGAGATAGGCCTATGTGAGAACTGTAGGAGTGTTTATAGTATTCTTATTATAATACATCAGAAGTCTTCTGCATGACAAACCCTGTAACATCCACATTGTATTAACACCCAAAGGTCACAGTGTACCTCAGATTTTTCTCACCAAGGCCTTGAAATTGCAACAGTCCATGTGGAATATTACGCTTAAAAGGAACCCTGCTGAAGTCATTCAAATACTGCAAATTATGTAGCCTACTTATATGCTGTAGACTGAAGGATTAGAACATGTACAATTGTATACTTATGTTAACATTATGCTATAAAGATGTATAAAAAGGAAATAATCCTGAGACTTTCAAAAATTGATCATTGTCACTAAAACTGCGGAAGAGACCTTAAATGACTTCAGAGAAACTGTATTTCAAGATGGAAGAAAGTGTTCTGAAGTTCTGTGTTTAAAAATGGCCTTTACATTTAGAAGAAAGCTTTTCCTGTCTTATTTCAGTTTGAAAGATCTTTTCTGTTTGCTCTCCCTTCTCAAATAGACAATGTGTTTATTTGCCGAGTTTGGTATAAAATGCACAATGTTAGAGATTTTATGTTGAAAAAAATGATTCTTTTTTCCTGTTTGAAAAAAGGTAAATAGACAATTATTTGGTCTGTTATTTTTTCATAAGACTATTATTACATTCCTGCAGATGTTACTGAAATAAATGGTATATTGAACACTTGTTGTTCATCACTTTCATATTATGTTCCCAGAGAATTCATGTCAGAGTCCTTAATAAGTGCTGGACAAGCAGGCACCAGCTAACAAACCATAAGCTCTTTGCTCTTCACAAACAAAGGCTGTCACCATCCACAGACTTTATTCTTACAGAAGTTAGGAAAGGAATTACCCTATTCAGACCAGCAGAAAATACACAGCAACACTGTGCCTCAACAGCTTTATGAATACTATCATCCCAACAGGAGATTAATCTTGCTTACCAAGGATGAATAGCTTTAGTAATTCTCAGTAAAATTAGTCTTTTTGCACTTGATCTCGAATAATAGTCATAATAAAAAATGTGAAGTTTTTTTTCTTCTCAGCTATGTAATTTTTATTATGCTGTAAATATTCTGACTCCATTTCAGAGCATGAAATTGTTAGGGTATTATTCTGAATCTCCTTGAGAGAGCACAAGCTATTTAACTGTATTCTGCACAGTGACAGAAGAAAGAAGGTTTTTAACAATTAACTGTCTTATGTCAGCAGTGTAATTGGCACAGAGAACCAAAACGATTTTTCATTCGATGTTTATAAAAGTAAAACATAATTCCGTATGTTCTTTGATAATAATTTGTATAGACCTCAATTTTTCTTTAATTTTAATCTCAAAACTCTTCAACCTTTTGCAGATATCTGAATGTCTACAGAATTTCTTATAAATAGAAACTTGTAGTAGCTATAGGACTACAATTGTAATAAAACTATAAAGAATTGCTCAAGGAAACAAGACATGGAAGAAAAGCTAAATACAGTTCTTAAGCCACAGTTCTGCTTCAGAGAAGGAACTCATCAGATGAAATATCTAAAGGATAATATCTAAAGGATGCCTAGTTACAGAAAGTTATAGAAAAACATAAGTTGTAAACAGCAAAAAAATGCTAAGATGATAAGGTATTAATCCAAAAACAAAAACCAAGTTGAAATTGTCAAACTGCAGTATGCAGCTTCTTGATTAAAACTCTTTGATTCTAGAGACTGAAAAACAGGTAATGTAATTTTAATTCTTATGAAGAGCTCAAGGGAATGTCCAGATAGTTTCCAAACAGGAAGCTTCACATTTTTATGGAGAGCAAATATTTTAAAGAATAGAGTCATTGGATATTTGAGGAAATATAACATATTTGGGAAGAGTCAATGTGACTTTCTTAAAAAGTCGTATCTCACAAACATATTGCAATTTTTTTTTTAAGGCTTCAAGTAACACTTAGAGAAGAAAGATAGAGAAGGCTTCCAAATGGCATTCAACAAGACCATTAGAGAAAGTATCAAAACACAGAACAAGATAAAAAGTATTCCTATGGGTAAGTAATTGACAGAAGCAATGGATGGGAATAAAGTATCATTTTTTCACAGAGGACACAGATCACCAGCAGAGGCCTAAGGAGACTTCAGCTGGAATGGGTTCTTGATCAAATTCACAAATGATCTGAGACAGTTAATGAAGAGTAGGACAAAGTTTTCTGATGATCCTAGGGGTAACAAGAAATAGAGCAATTTCTAATAAAAATTAGACATGAACTGGCATATAAAATTCAATGTAGCTGAAAGTCATTCAAATTGGGAAAAATATTAACTTTAAATATACAATGAATGACTTTGAACTGAGACCTGACAGTCCAATGAAAAGATCAGCCTGGTACCCAGAAAAGGAAAAAAAAACCCAACCATTCAGAATTAAGAAAAAAAAAAACCCAAAACAAACCAACAAACAAAACACAGAAAACACCAGTACCTAAAGGGGGCCTACAAGAAAGCTGGAGAAGGACTTTTTTACACGGGCATGTAGGGATAGGACACAGGGAAATGGCTTTAAACTGTCAGAGAGTACATTTAGATTAGATATTAGGAAAAAAATTCTTCATTATGAGGGTGGTGAGACACTGGAACAGGTTGCCAAGAGAACTTGTGGATGCCCCATCCCTGGCAGTGTTCAAGACAATCAAGTTGGACAGGGCTTTGAGCAACCTAGTGTAGTAGAAGGTGTCCCCTGCCTGTGGCAGGTGGGGGTTGAACAGAAGATTTTTAAGGTCCCTTCCAATCCAAACCATTCTATGATTCTAGAAACCTTGGCTTTCTGAATTATAATTTCTTACTGTGTATACACATGCAAAATTATAAATGTAAGATAGTTTCCAGTCTTGATATATTTTTTCTACATTTATTAATGAAAAAGACTTTAATAACTTAAATAGGTAATGCTGTTATTTAACATCTGTAAAAAACTTACCTAGTTAATATTTTCATATTTTTTTCAGGATAAATTTTGATAGAAACCATCTGGGTTTCAGTGACTTGTTAGCTCTGTCACAAATTCATGAAATGTGCCCTGTGCAGCAATATCTACAGATGCCTTGGAAAGGAAATCAAGCATTTTGATCTTTTGCTTGGAAATGTTTTCCTGTGTTGCCATGGTATCAGTGATAGCTATTCTAAGACATTGACTGTGGAATATCTTTGAGTATATACCTAGGCAACACATAAATCATCTGTCCTCTAATGCTTCTAAAACAGTGACAAATCTTTCCAAATCTTTCAGTGGAACGGACTGATATGAAGCCATTATGTTTGTGTAAGGAATCCTTTAGGAAATTTAGTTTTGAACTTTTTGTCTGCTGAATGCACCTTATTCAAGGCATTTTCAGTTTTCATGAATCTGTTAAAATTCTATATGTGAATTTCAACTACTCTGTGCATCCTTTTTGGTTCCCCTAATTATGTTCACTAGCTTTTAAAAGTTAGAGCTTAACAAATGTAGTCAAAGTTTATATTTATATAACCTGAGAGTCCAAGCTTCCAGGATGGCTCTAGAACTCTGCTGCCCAGCATGCATCTTCCTGGAGCAGTGACCTGATACTGAAAATCCTAACAAAAGCTGGAGTTTGTGATTTGCTAACCTCAAGATAACCTCGAAAAGGGTTTCTGTCAGACAGCCATCACTGAAGCTACCTACACAACTACACTGATGTCTTATTTCAAATTATGAAATACTTATAAATAAGCAGCTCCTTAGCAATAGTAATGCTCATGTGCTTTTTCCTCAAAATAGAGGATACAATATTGAAAACTTTCATTGATTTCTAGACTGGTACTGATGTGTGTAGTGGTTCGGAGGATGGAAGGAAGAGAATGAGAATACTGAAACACATCAATTCCTTTCTAAGGAAAGTCAAGTCTTTTTTAAAATATCTTAAATCTGCAGTTACTGTCTGTTAAAGGATAATTATAGCCCAGCTGGTTCGCTGCCCCAGAAATGTATTACCTAAATGAAAGATAAAACAGCTCCCAAAAATCCTAACAATAGCTCCTGAACAGAGTCATGGATTTGTTTTAACTTAAAAATCATTAGCAAATGGATTGTTTCCAGAAAACCTGCCATAATGGTTCACTATGTAAATAGGTTTATGTAAAAAGTCTCAAATAGTAAAATCATTACTACTCTGATGTAACTGACTATCCGATGCAGCAACAGTGAAGAAAAACCTCAAAGGAATCAATTATACTAATGGCCAAGTGCATTTCATCCATAGAAGAATCTCTGTATAAACAGCCCATTCTCTTTAGAGAAAACCAAAGAAAAACTACTTAGAATTTTCCAAAAGCTGTCATAATAGTCATTATTAACTGAAATGTAGTATTTGGTACAGCTTATAACAGCAGTGAGATTTAAAGACAGGTGTTAAAAGTCACTGGCTTCAGCTTTTTAAAATTGAACTGGAATTTGACATTACACAGCACCTCTTGGTTGTTGTAGTTACTAATAAATCAAAACAAAGGCTTTCATGATCTTAAGAGTTTAAAATTATTCCCAGCATAATTTGAAATGCGGTCTCGTTACAAAAATTTCTTGATGAATTTAGCTTATTTAGAGACACGTGGAAGGACACCGTACAATGACTGCAATATTCAAGACTGACTACTGGGAACTACTTTCATCAGAAGTGCTCCCAAAATATTCACAGTGGGTCCAATGGCAAACTGAATCAGGCAATCTTGCAACATGCTTACTATTTTTAGAATATATAAGAAATGTAAGGCATTATGGCCTGTAGTCAACTCCTCAGAAGCAAGAAACCCCAATCTTGTGATAACCAAGGTGATTGAATAGCCTGCCAAAAATAGCATAGTAACATTTTGTTGGTATTTTGTCAACTCACCGCCTCAGACTTATAAAGATTATGTTAGGCATCAAAACCAGTAAAATTTCTTCCCATGAATATCAGTTAATTCCAGTTAATATGAAGTGAAAAAGCAATTTTTCACTGGCCTCGAACAAGACTGATCTTAGTACTATATAAAACTTAACTGCCAAACAACATACAGCCCAGCCATCTGAAGTTATGGCAACCATCAGTCCACAGCAGCTTGTGAGCTGGCACATCTGCTTCAACTAGACGTATGAGAACAACCAGCTGCTTTTACATTAAAGAAGCAACAAAGATGGAAAATGTGCCACTTTGGGGGTATTCTCAGGTGGACTTGCTTCAACCTTGTCCTTACAGGAACAAACCTCAAGAAAATAAGCAAGCTTTTAAACCGGACAAAAAATACAATATAAATATAAAATAGAGCAATGGCATTTTTAAAAAACATTTTTAAAAAACTTCAAAGCCTCAGAGATGCAAAGTCAAGATAAAATAAGTATAAAATGCTTTATAACAGAACTTCCCACTGTGTCCTCACAGGCAAGCCCTTGCTTGCCTTGCTTGGACTGATTTCAAACAAAAAAGTGATTTCCTGTGTTGCAGCAAATTCTCGCCGGTTCTCTCTGCTTCTTAGGAAGAACTTTTATCCATTACCACAGAGACCTAGCTCTAAGTCTGCTTCCTAATACTGAAACTACCCTCTCCATGTAGATCTTCTACATGTCTCTTCAATCTCTGGTTGCTGTCTAGATTAGCCGGTAGCTTCCCTGAGCTTAGTGTCAGAGCCTGGACAAGTGAAGGACTACCTACAGTAGAGATTATATTGTCTCAAGGAGAACAAAAGCAAACTGGAAATACAAGTGCATGTGACCAGATGGGATGCATTTCAGGAAGCTGAGGCAACTGGCTGGTGTCACACAAAGGCCACGCCCTATCATCTTTGAAAGGTCACATCCATCAAGGGCAGTTCCTGGTGACAGGAAAAAGACGACTATCACACCCATCTTCAGTTTAACCTCAGTTCTCAATCAGCTTATGGAACAGATTTTCCTGGAAACCATGCCCAGGCCCATAATGAACAAGCAGGAGATTGAGAATAGCTGTCAGGAATCTACCAAGCACTGACAAACTTTATTGCCTTCTGTGATGCAGTGACCATCTCCATGAACTAGGGGAGAGCATAGTCAGTTTACCTTGATTTTAGCGAGACTTTCAGCAAGGTTTCCTTAGGATCTTTATAGACAGATTGGAAAGATATAACTCAGACAGGTGGACTCTAAGATGAGTAGAAAACTGACAGGACTCCGAAGCTTAACAGTGAAGCCTGCAGGTCATGGGATGTGATTATTTCCCCTTTTTAGCACTTGCGAGAGTATCTAGAGTACTTCTTTGGGCTCTCCAACCCACCATACTGACTTACTGGAATGAGTTCAGTGGTGGCAGGAGGACTACAAGGTTGCAGAGAAGGTCAAGGAGATATCTAACTGCTGTCTTCGACTACCTAAATGGAAGGGAACAGAAAAGATTAAGGCTGACTATTCTTGAAAGTGCACAATGAAAATACTCTCGACAAGAGTCGAAAATTCTGAATAGATATGAGGAAAAAAACTTCATGGTGATGGCAAACATTGGAATGGGCTGCTGAATCACTGTCCTTGGAGGTATTCAAAACATGACTGGACAAGGCCCTGAACAACCTGATTTAAGCTGGCACTGTCTTGTACTGTGATCTGGACCAGATGACCTCCAGAAGCCACTTCCAAGTTAAATTATTCAGTCATGATTCTATGATTTGGTGTATTTTGGACGCAGTACCAAAATCCACTTACCTCAGACAGCTACAAGATGAATTAGCTTACTTCTTGTAAAAGTGAGTTCTTGGATCTATACCATCTGATTAGTTACAGAGTCCTCTAGCATCCTCTACAATGCTTTGTCAGTTTGAAATCCATGCATAGTAAGTGTAGACACAAGCTCTTGTCTTAATTCTTTCCCATTTTCCCTTTCAAGAAGTATTAGCTTTTAAGATATTATCGGTCCTTGTGCTCTTACCCCTCTACCATACATTTATGAAAAAAAACATACAGTAGATGACTTTTCAGGAGAATACTACAGCATTATAGATTTTAGTATATGTACCTTCATAGTAATAGTAAAAAAAAAATCAACGAATTTTTTTAGTATCACTGAGAACTACTTATGTGTTCTCCCTCTAAAATAATACTACATTTTCCTTTTTTTCTGTCTAAAGGTTCTTCATAGAGAATGATTTTATTGTTCAAGCTGAGAAAAACCAAACAGCTAGAAATTCCAACATGCAATTTGTCTTCATTTCCATGCTGCTATGAAACTGCAGTATCTCTTATCACCATGCATGTACATCTGCTTGTTTGAACTTAGAATAGGTTATCACACCTGATCCTTTGGTGTGATAGTAAAGCCTTATGCACTGGTCTGGAAAAAGTAATCCTACAGCTACAACTGGAAGTTGTGTCCTCTTTGGAATAATAAGAAACAACCAAATGTTTCAGACACACATGCTTAATGACAAATACCTGAAAAGTTCATAATTTTTTAAAACTCTTATCTAAAAGGAATTGTAAATTTTTTACTAATTGTATTTCTATAACTTAGAAATTTTGATTGTATTTTCTTTGTTTTTGGGGTGATCTTAAGTATTGTGAAATAACTGAAGCTAATACACTGCAAAAACTTTTAAAATTGTTGCAAAGCCAGATAAAAACAACATGAAAAGATCATTAAAGCAAGCAAGAGCCAGCATGTGTTGTGGTCAGACTGGAGCTGTGCCTTAGCTGCCTGAGCAGCCAACTGTTACAGAGCAGCAGCTGGGTTCCACCTGCCTTTCTGTTCATGAGGTTCCCGGAAAGAGCTGAAATAAACTTTGCCAATCCGTCCTTCTCTCAAATTTGGTTGACAGGATGATCAGGCTTTAGGACTTCATCAGCTGGTCATTTAGACAGCTCAGCTACATACCACTTGTCTCACGAAAGCCAGCTATGTAATGTTTTCCATTATGCAGAATTTACCTTTCAAGTAAAGATAAGAACTTTCTATCAAACATGAAAAAAACTTCCAAATTTTGGAAGGAAAATTTGCCTACAGTGTGAATCTCCAAATCATTTTCAGGTTGTCTCCCCAAAAGAAACCTATTATATATGTACTGTTCCATAATGTTCTAAACTCGTAACGCCTCAGAGAACAGCACTCAGATGAGTGGTTTTTTGAGTAACAACTTACATTACAAGGACTTCATTCTGCTCATAGTAGTATATGTACAACTCAACATAAATGGATGTTGTATGCAGACAGCCAATGGCAAAATCTGGTACAAAATATTTCAAATGGATGAAAACATATTGGACTAAAAAAGCCTCCACATTTTACAAGTGAAGTAATAGACTAAAACCAGCTGTATTCATAACCACATAGAAAACATTCTGCATTAATGTCCCTGATCTTAGTAAGACTATTAGGAATACTGGCATAACAGAAAAGCTACAGAGCATCCGGGAGTGAATGACCCACATAATGTAATTAAAACCAGTACTAAATAAGCCACTGGAAAGGAACAAACACAAGGAGGTTATTAATTAGAAGTTATAATACTCTCAACATACAAACTGGCAGCCACAAGTTAAGCTCAGAAGAATTACCTTCTTGGTTTTCAAACTGTTCTGACAACAGATGGTAGCAGCAGCCTACACTGCAAACTGCTTTGATTTCAGGCTTGGCAGTAAAAATTCGTAATGTATTTGCAGCAAGATCACCACATGTATGAAGACCCACCACCATACAGTCCTAAGAAGAAAAAGAAAAAAAAAAGCAACAATAAAGCATCTCCCTCTTCAACTGAAAGAGCATGAATAACAACAACAAATTTCAAAACTCAATTATGCTACAAATGGTTATTGCGCTGTAAGGTTTAAATACATAACTCCATGAGGACTCCTGCTGTTCTGTTCTAGAATTTTTCAATGCATAATAAAAGCTCTTCAGTGCTAAGAAAACATGGTGCACTGCCTCTGTGGAGAGAAAGACTGCTCATTGCTTTGTTCAGGTAAGAAACTACCCATCTCTGCACTCTACCTTCACCAGCCATGAGGAAGCAGAAGTTCAAGACGATAAAGAGCAGCTGGTATACTTGCATGGAAGGGAACATCTATGTTCCCTTGACTGGACATAGGCCATTTCTCTTGTCTTTCCTAGCTTTTCAATCATTGTTATTACTACTACTGCTACTTCCTTTTCTTACTTCAGATTTACTGCTGTAAATCTGGCTGGACCTATCTATGGCATTTCTGCTACTTTAAATTGCTGAAATCAAAACCACTTCCAAAATATAGACATAATGTGAAAAGCAGGCTTTGTTTATTTCCAGAACTGTTGTTCTGCCCCAGTTTTGCAGTATATCTACTACTATTCAACAACAAATGAGCATTTTCCTCTATAACACACAGAACTCAAGCTTCAGATGCTCTGTATTCTATTGCCTGCTCTCCTTTTTTCTCAATTTTCCTTTTCCCTCTATTTCTCCATCCAAATTATCCCTCTTCTCACCCTTCTTATCAAGATATTTCCCTTTTGGCATTATTAGTTGGAATCTATTGGAATCTAATCAAAACAACATGGCGTTGCTTTGAATTTCAGCCTTATTTATTAACAAGGTTATCAACAAGAAATTAGCCCAGAGAAATTCAACTGGGATACCTGTCTATAATACTTCTGAATTTATATGCACATTGATTTTTGCTGCTCTGTATCTGATTTATTCACCCCTCTGTATTATACAGAAGGTGTACGTATGAAACAGTAAAACCTCCCTTTTCCTTTGTTTTTTAATTCTTCCTGTCCCCTTTCTCACCTTCCATTTTGTGCTGCTTCTCTGTGCTTGCCCTCACCTTGTCCAACATTTTTAGGTGGCAAAAGTTCAGTTTCAGTCAATTTTAGCTTTTAAAGATTTTTTTCCCTATCAGTCAGCTTCAGCTCACCATTCCACAAAGCTTTTTTCCACACTAAAGTTTGGAAGCTAAGGGAAGATGTGTACTTGCAAGGGGCAGCATTTAAACCCCGGGACAGGAAAAGTTAAGAGAGATTCTTTCAGGAGAAAGCTAATGGAAGATGACTACTGCATGCAAGATAGAGGAAACACATTACAATGCTCAAAATTTCTGAACAATAGGAGGTCAGCCTGACTGTGTCAGGTACACTTTGAGACCATTACTGACTTCAGTGAGATTGCCTGGGTATAACTGCAAGTACTTTCTGGATAGTTGGCTTACATGTAGCAAAATTTGATATCTTAATATTAATCCTGGGCTATATACAAACATGCATTCCTATACCCATACTTCATCCGCAGATTAATTTCAGAACTTATGGCATAAATCAGTAACTACTAATTTTACCCATTCCCCATTTGTCCTTAGCTTAGGAAAACTTAAGAAAAAAACATCAATTTATGGTTGCAATAAAAAATTGAAAATATTTGTAAAACTGTTTCTAAAACCTATTTAATTTCTAAAAATTCTCAAAATACTTTTAAAACATGAAAATTATTGCACATTTAAAAGTTTTTAACTACACACATTCATCACACAATGTGGCTTGGTTATTACTATTTTTTAACAATGAAGCTTTTGCTTTTTCTGCCAGTATATTTTTTTTTTAATAAAGAAAGGCAGCGATATCTTCTACGTTATACAAATTACATATTAGGAGAATACAAAATCCAACTGTGCCAATGTAAATGTATATGTTTCACCAACAAATCCTGCTATGGAGGGTGACTTTTGCAGACAGACAAGAGCTTGCTCCACATATTCTCAGATAGTCAATAGGACTTATTAGCTCAAGTTATAGGGCCATCAGCACGAACCTATAGTCTTGAAACAGAGATTAATCACACCTGAATATAATTGTTCAGTTTCTACTGAACACAGACAGGTTTTTATCTTTCCATAAAAGACTGATTGTATCTACCCCATCAATATGTGTTAGCTCAGGCACAGGAACTAAACAACCACACAGCTTCTAGACTTGTGTCACTGTCTTTGGGCAGCTGAGCTTAAGCTTCTTTGTGTAGACACAATTCCTGCCAGATAGTAGATTACTAAATGAATTTACAGTGACTGACAAATCAAAAGATAAAAACATCATTTGCAAACAGAGCTCTTTACAAACTCTTTATGTTGAGTACTACACACAATAAATTTTCCTATGCCTTCAAAGTTTAATTGAAATTACAAAAATGTAAAACTTACTTAAGAAATTTCAGAGAAATGGAAACTCCGGTGCTTCATATATCCATCTACCTTGCAAATAGAACTTTTTTCATAATAATTAGATGTTATCTATAAGCACAGTTGTAAAATACATGAATGTGCTAATATATATACTGTTAACTTTGACAGCTGATTATTATCTACCCCGTAAATTCTAAAGGCTGCTTTATGTATTCAAAATAATCCCAACATATATTAAAATAGAAGAACAATCTCTATGTGCTAGACATACTTCTGCTTACTGGTTGAAAAACATTATTGGGGTAGAATATTAATTTACACCACTAATAGTATTCTATGTACACCCAGCAAACATGTAGATATGAAAATGGCGATATAAAGACAATAGACAATCTAATTCAAATATTAGTAAAATAACCTCCAGATCTGTGATGATGTCACTGAGTTCTGTTTCTGCAGTGATGCAAGAAGTCAATGGAAAATACAGATTTGATTCACTTGACTTGCTCGCTTTAGCCTTGAGAGACGCCATTTTTCTTCGTGCCTTTTCCTCTGCACAGAGTTCCCCACAGTTACGCTGAGATGAAGAAACTTCTACAGCATCAGCAGGCAGAATGTTTAGAATAGCAAGAACCTCTTCAGAAAGTTTGCTCTCATCAGATTGTGTCCGAGCCACCAAATCAGCTTCAGTTTGTTTGCTCATTTCAGATGTAGCTATTCCTGTGAAACCACAGGAAGCAACTAAATCTTGGATAGCCATTTGGTCCTGCCTTTGAACACTGCTGTCATTATTTAAGGGCTTTTCATTGACTGCTTTACATTTAATTTCACTTTCCACTGGCCTGTCATTTGCCTTTTCCAACCTCTGGCTTTTGAGGTTTGCTCTCCCTCGACTCTGATATGCTCTCCAGTGTTTCTTCAATTTTCTGTTCCTTTCATGAGCACCATTAGTGTTGGTGTTTGAGGAGTCAATTCCATAAACTTTTAAGTTATATTGCATGGACAAAAAAGAGCTCAGGTAGCCTTTTCCAGAGCCTATATCAATCACCTAGATAATGGTAGGGGAGAAGGAGGGAGAAAAAATAAAATTTGCTGTATTAATGAGTAACAAGACACACTTCAATCAAATGCAAAATAATTCCCTAAAAATTTAAGCATAGATTTAATAGCTACCTTATCAGAATCATCCCTCCTAATATACTTAGTTCTTTTGCTTTGTTGGTCCACCTTCTGACTTTAAAACACAGAACTTAACTGATTCGCTCCATAAAACAGACACTGCAATGCTTATGCAATGCACATGTCCTGACTCTTCTGGGAATAACTTTCAGTATATTTTTTGACACATAACTTCCTTCTGCAAAAAAAAATAACCATAAACCACCAACATGGCCACCTGCCCTGGTTAAACTGGGTTAGGATATAGAGTTAGCAAAGAAAACGGTCACAGAATTGAGCTTTGGGCTCCTAACTCCCATACTGAGCAGTCTACTACCATTTGGTGTACAGAAATAAGCATCTTCAGATTCAGTGCCTAACTTAATCACTTCAGATGTGACCTAAAGACAGGTGATATTGATAGCCTCTTTCATGTCAGAATGCTTCTTTATACTGCTACTCATTTTCTGTGAAAATGACTCATATAGTTTTGGTTAACATGAGGATGCTTTTGTAATAAAGCAAAGGGGCTCATATGTCACATGTGCTTTCCACTGCCTGTTCTGGAGGAAGGAGTGGATAGAGGGGATAACCACCTGACAATTTAGTTTGTCTCACAGCTGATAGCACATGATAGTTCAGCGACTGATATGACACAGGAAGGAAAACATTGTACAGAGAAGTAGCAGAAACAAGACTAACCTGAGACCATTAAGAACATAATCACAGCTTTATATCATGTGTGGTTTAATTTGTAAAAAAAATATAACAAAATGGTTTACAAGAATGGGCAGAGTGATGTTTCTCCAAGGAAAGAAAATGATAACGTTCACTTCTGTTCAGGCATCTACCAAAAATTATATTGACTAGATATACTGACTTCTTTGTAGATGTTCCTCAAAGTGTTTGATTCAAGAACGTCTATGTCTTGTTCTTGGTCTGTCACACATTCATTAGAAAGCTTACACTGGTATTTGTAAGTCCAAATAGCAGCATACAGTACATGGATTCATCTTAAACTCAACTGCATAGTTTTTTACCAGGTAAGAATACTTTGTACAGCAATACTCTTACTGAAATGAAAGATTTATTACTTATTCTAAGAAAGTTAAAGATTTGCATGTCCATGGAATTAGAGAGAAAAATCTGAAGCAATGTCACTAAAAACTATGTAAAACAGTGGAGAATACACAGTATCAGGTAAAAACTGTTTACCCAGGGTACACATGGCTTTTTCATCTGCACTCATCATGCAATATTGCTGCATATTTGCCATCTAGGTATACTACAATCTGCAGATTTCTTGAATTAGATCACTACAGAAGTGGATTTACTGAAGTAGAATTGATACAATCTAAGCATACTTTCTGAAAATGTCATTTGTCACATTTATCACCAACATTCTCCTAGATTATTTAAAAGTGAAGGAAAGAAAAGTGTTCAAGGAATAATTTTACCCACTCTTTTATGTAACAGATATAACTGTTGTGCAGAATATGCACACCTCCAATTCTACAAGGTTTTGAATTATTTCTGTGAAAGGCTGCATTTGGACACAATTCAGCTAGTGAATTATTCCTAACTCCTACGTGTGACCTCTAGTGGTTGTAAAGACAAACTGCTCTTCGGGTAAGGTTTTTTTCAGTTGTTTCCAAGTAAAAAGAAAATAGCAATACATTGTTAAATTAGCACTGGGAGAATGGTTTTAAAGAGAAAGGAAAATTTGACTAAAAATAAGCAGGCAATGATCTTGTGCTAAACAACCAGACCACATTAAATTAACCCCCACTTTACTTTCCCTTGATTATATAAGGAAAGGTAATCAGCAACCCACAGCCTATCTGCCAAGCATGAACTTTTAAAATGAAATTTCCATGATACAATGAATGCCAAAGGTCTTGTCCATGGTGAGTTGAGTACTATGTTTAAACAAAGTTTCTGGCACAGAGCAATCAAGAACTTCATTTCGAGAAGCATTCCAACATTTCCCAGCATCAAATGACAAATTTAATGGATGCTGAATGAAGAACTATATTATACTTACATTACACATTGCAACTCTTGCTGCACATGCTGCAATTTCCAAGGAAAACTTTCACAAATACATTAAAGAAAACAAATGTGCATTGAAGCAAAGGGGAATCCTCACGGGTTTCTTTCCAGAGTTTAATCAAGAACTTCTTTATATAAGTTCCACTTGTACGACAGGAAAGATACCTAAACGGGGCAGTAAACATCTGAAAAAACCTTTAGCTAGTTTCCTTTGATGTTTTAACTCAAACCATTAACCTAGAAGTGATTACAGTAGCAATAAATTTTTTGCTTTCATTCTCATTTTACTATTTATTATACTATGTTATAAAATACCACAAGAAAGCAATATCCTCTACCACCCATTATACATCATGGATATGAAGGTGAAACGGAGGGCATTTTTCAAGCCGTCAGTGATCTGTATTATCTGAAAGAAACACCCTGAGGACATGTGGTGTTGTAAGACATATGTAGTGTTTTCATAGCTCCAGATTTTTTAATTAAATGCTGCATATATTTTGTTTTGTGAGAAGGATAGAAAAAAAATCAATAAGAAAAAACTCTCCTAAAACTTTACAATTCCTGTATTTTTTTTTAAGTTGAAAGGTAACCAAAACAAAAGGAGTTGATTTTTAATAACTGAGAAGGAGGCTTTTCTTTCTTCTTTTTTTTTTTTTTTATTTAATGTAACTGGAAAGCTCTTTTCATATATTAGGGATTTGTAACTTTGCAGTGTATGACTAAGATGGAAAAAAGTTAATACAGAGCAGTCAGCATTTCATATTCAGTGATATATTGCAACAATATTTTTCATTAAATGTTACCTTTTTCAAAAAAAAATAGAAAATAATCCTTTGCATAAAGATACTCCAAGCCACCTGATAAAAGTGCATAATCACTGGATGAAATTGCAGCATATTGACAGATTCTTAATAATGATTGGTTTGAGATTTTATGAGTAACCAGCTACATCGGAATTTAGGTCATTAAGGTGGCTCTACTTTTTTACTCTCTGAATATGGGTTTTCTTTTCCTTTGATTCCTGAATCTCACAGGAACTATTTAAAATCTAAATGAAAATACTATATGAAACACCACCTTCCAGCAAATACAGACAATATTTAATATTGCATTATAAGCAAACTACACTCTCCTACAGTTTTTTCAGTATGTGAAAGTCTTCAACACTTGAACAACTAATGCTTGCCTGAAGCAGAAGGTATACAAGGCAAAAAACATGCTAATGATCGAATAAATTACTTTTACAAAACTGCTGCTACTGTATCTCTATTCTTTACAGAGCACACCCACGTTATGGCTGTTGAGGCACCCACACTTGTCACCATTGCTGGCTCCTGAAAGAGCTGTGGGAGAGATCGCCTTGCATCACTGTAAGCAGTCACAGATGCTCACAAATTGGTTGCGTCTCATGCAGTAATATTTGGCCTTAATTGCAGCTCTCCATTTACTTGGTAATCCCAGTTGTAAGGAGAAGACTGCCTAAATCTTTACCTTTGTCAGTCATTCCTCATAAAACAGACGGTCAGGATTCAGAGTTCTGATCTCTGTTTCCACAGGCCTAACCCAAACATATCAAGTGTACTGCATCGTTTACATTATCTAAATTAAACTCAGTCTGAGCCAAATAACTTCCTAATCAAAGTTCAGCTTCAGCAACTCAGAGCTGAATCCAAGTTTTAGGGCCTGCCCTTCAGTCTGCAGTAGCAGCAGCAGCAACTCAGGACACTGTGGTTACATTTCTACCGCTGAAGTGAACAGAGCACAGCCAGGTACTCTACCTGTGGCGTGTGACTGGCCACGCCATTGATTTTTAGCAATGCCCCTGGTGCAGGTATGAGGCAGGCCAACTAGCACTCTCCATTACAAATGCCAGGCACAATACAGGGGACAAGATGTACCAGAAACCACAGTAATAGGGTTTGTTCAGCCTAGAGAAAAGAAGGTTCAGAGGACACCTTAACACCATGTTCCAGTATTTAAAGAATGGCTACAAGACTCCCTTTTTACAAGGAGTCACATGGAAAAGACAATGGGTAATGGTCACAAGTTATTCCTGGAGAGATTCCAACTGGACACAAGAGGAAAATTTTTCACAAAGAGAACACTCAGCCATTGGAATAATCTCTCCGGGAAAGTGGTGGATTCCCCAATGCTGGATACTTTTAAGATCTGGCTGGGCAGGGTGCTGGGACATCTAGTCTAGGTCATGCTTTAACTAGAAAGGTTGGTCCAGATGAACCTTGAGGTCCCTTACAACCTGGTACTCTATGATTCCATGATTCTGTGAATACAGACTTGGCCTGCCCAACTGCAGCTGTCTCTTCTGCCTTACCCACATCCAATACATTAATTTTAAACTACACTCAGACATAGTTACATCAGAAAAAAGAAGTTCCAGAGGGAGTGCGTTCAGCATGAAATCTGGGTAGATATCTTATTAATCTTTGGTTTTAAACATATACAGTTTGTTCTCCAATCTTTGTGGGAATGAACATTAGGCTGTAGGAAATTAGTCTCCATTTGTGCTTATAGCTCCTTGCACAGCAAGCAAGTGCAGCTCAGATGTAGAAAGGAATCAAACACAATGTCCAGAGCCATCCACAGTTTAAAGCAAGGGTGAAGCTACATTAACCAGTTACTAGCATTAGAGAGATTAAAATGATTAAACCAACTCAGCTAAAATAAATAATTAAAAATTATATCTTACCGCAACAAAATTCTAAGACGTGGAATCTAATAAAAAGTTTAACATTGAAAGAGCTTACAGAAAAATTACATCTATGTAAACTGAGGAAATGGTATTGTTCTTTTGTCTAACAGAATGTGAAATACAGTACTCAAAAAGTCAAGTATTATTGTGATGCTTGCATTTTGTCAACAGATCCATAAGTAAAAATCAACAAGATTTTAATGCAACAGTAATCTAGCACACCGTGGAGTCATAATTGCATGTAAAAAAAAAAAAAAAAAAACACAAAAAAAAACCAAAAAAGGAGCTAAGTTACAATCAAATTTGAGAAATGAAATCTGTAATTCTTCACCATCCAAGGATGAACTTGACATCTGATGTACCAAATGGCCAATTCATAGAATAACCACTGGGTTATAATGGTGTCGGGTGTCCGGATCTCACCCGTGTTCCACCAAATGTACATCATGCATACTCTGCTGCATAAATCTCTGCTTGATCTGGTCTTTCTTCAATCTAAAAAGGTCATAACTAAATTCGTAACTGATAGATTTCAATCCATGTTAAGTAAACAGCATCAAACGATAGGAAATAATTTAACTTTCTTGTGCCAGAATAAGATGAGCTTTCAAAATTGCTCAGATTTTTCTGCTTTGGTCTCTTATGCGGCACTCCTGTGTGCTTGACAGAAGGAGAAAAATGAAGTTTTGCTCTCCTACGGATGCTTATGGTAAATTGCCAGCACTATAATACTGATAAACAAGGCAGTACCCATGCACAGCAAAAAGCAGTACAATTTTTAGCTGTTCAACAGATAGAGTATGATTAAAATGTCTTAATTTATTTTCATATGTCACAAAATGATTATAACTCACTGAAAGGCAGCTCCTTCAGAACACCACATTTGTAAACAGAACTATCCTTCAGCTTGGCCTTAAAGACTCTTCTTTAGCCACCATTATTTACAAGAAAATTAAGAACAGCAGCAACAGAATATCAAAATGATGATTTCAAACACAATGAGGATAATAATTTGGAAGGTACACAGTAACATACAGTAAGAAATGCTTTCTTACCTGCTTTGTATCACAACAATTCGCTATGTTGACTACCAGCTCTGACATCACCTGCACTTCATGTGATTTCTTATTACTCATAAACTCATCAGTTATGATACCTGTATCAGATTAATACACATTAACACAACCCATAATAATTAAGATTTGCGATCAATCAGAAAAAATACCAGCCTAAAAATATGCTATAGTATTTTTATGTTTTAAGAATAGTAATTTTTAATTAAAAACTCACTAAATTGCTACAAGACTAAACTTCTGACTTACACACTCTGAAACTCAGTACTACTAGTATAGTTTTTAAAAGATAGAGCGTATCTGATACCCGACCAGATATTAGACAATAGCTACTACTAGAAAATTTGTACTATTTCTTCCTGTTCATCAAAAAATATTTATTTTTGTGTCGTTCATCATATTTACCTTTACATAAATGAAATACAAGGGCAGAGACAATTGATAATCACACAGTATGGCTTGTTAATTCTGCAGATTTGCTCACAGTATCAAGTGGGAGACATCTTCAATGAAAGTTGAGTGATGCTGGGGAAATTCAAAGGAAGATGCACTTCTATTTTATTTACCCTATGGATTGGTTGTAAAACTGTTGTATCTTTACGGTAGAAAATTACTAATTCAAATGTTGCTGGAGGATGTGTCAATGAGATGGAGTCAATCTCCACCAAAGGTTTACTGCTTGTTAAGAATACCAAATACCCACTTGCTGATCTCTACATCCCCCAAGCAAAGATGGACCTCAGAAGTCACTCCCTTGGGAGAAACCCACACATTTCTCTGAGGGGACCAACACTACAGTACACTTGGCTTTAGTTAAATTGATGGAAATTTTTGTAAGTCTGAGTGATGGCAGAAGAAACTGAACCATTACTCATGAGCATGCTCCTAGAAAACAAGACTTTTCCACATGACTAGGCAGATTAATATACTTTCCCATTCTCTGCTTTTTGCACAGTATGTGTTCATCTGTCCAGAAACTGATCATTAGGCAAAAGCTATGTTCATTCCTTGATCAGATCATGCTGGGAACAGAGCCAGGAGTGTTACTTCTTTAAAAGAGAGTGGGGAATTGAACTGAGCTCATGTTTCTCTATTTTTCCCAAAACCCACAGGATCTCTCTATTTCTTAAACATCTGTTATTTTATAATAAACTGTTATGACAATACTTACAATCTAATATAGACTCTATGAACTGACAAAGGAAAAAATAGACTAAAATACTTTTAAGCAAAATAAATAGCAGAAACAAGTGTTTGTAATTTCACTGAAGATTCTGCTTAATTTTAAAACTGTGAAGATCAGTGTCCTAAAAAACTCTTAATTTGTAAGCATTTGAAATGAAAGGAAAAAAGACAGGGAAAACATAAAAAGAAAGAAAAAAGGTCGCTTTTTTGTTGATATTTGAACATTTTTGTGTCTGGATAGTCTCATCATCAGAAGCAGCAGAATGGGAACAGGAAGAAACAGATATTTGACTTCTTAACAGAAATAAAAGTTGTTTGACTGTTGTCCGAAGCAGCACTGTCACTTTGAACTATCATCACACATTGCATCTTTTACTCTTTGCTATAGTGTGAAATCAAAAGACTGAATTGGGTAATGCTGTGTGAAGTACCATTTCAGAGAGCACTTAAGCCAAATTAAGTATTTCAAACATGTAAGAAATCCAGAAATCCAGAAACAAGAACCAGCTTACAAAAACATGGTCCAGGCAGAAAATTCACAGTTTAGCTACTAAAGTTTCTTAACCATTTTTAGACTTCTTTTCCTACATTTTGCAGAACGAACACTCTGTTTATATCTCAGCTCAAGGAAAATGGTACTCTTTCCAGAAAATTATGGATTTTCAATAAATTTTATTGTTGCTGCATTTCTGAAAAATTCTGACAGGTTGGATTTTTTTTTTACATTCTTTTGAAAAACAAGTGGACATATTACAATATAATAGAAAAACTGAATGTGGTGACTGTTTTATACTGCTAACTGCAAATTTGAAAAAAATATGTATACTAATTGTAAGCAAACTGTGTAAATTCATTTGGCTCTTACAAAATTACTTTCTTGAAACAAATAATTATACATGCAGATTTCCTTATTATGTATACAATTAATGCAAGCAGAACAAATACTGACTTCAAAAACTGTAAGAAATTTAGAGATATATTTCTTTTTGTGAAGAAAAAAGAAAGTGGGGTTTGAATTCTTCACAGAAGTACCCTGGATATAAGAGAGCAACAGAAAGCTTAATGTTACTAATTTTAGTTCGTACTGAAATTTGCTTATTTCCATTGTGAACCCCTAGCACAGGTACATGTTTTCCATTTGAAAAACTGCTTCAACTCTATAATGCCATTTAAAACTATGTCTCTAGTTGTGAAGCTGAACAAATTGAGACTGTCTTTTATAAGTCTATTTATAAATAAATAAATCAGATAAATTTCTCTGTAATAAGTGAAATTCTCCCTGCTGGCCTCTTCCCCTTGGGCCAGGCTCTTTTGGACACCATGCACTCAGTGCAAGCAAACTGATGGTGCAGTTAGGACCACAGTGTCCTTTGTTAGGAAGCAACGGAGAAAGACCTTTAGACTCCAAACTCCATTCTGAGTAGCTGTGTCCACAACATGCTTAAAATGCTGTGCTTACCAATTATTCCAAGGGAGGATAGCAATATGTCTGCATTAAGATGGTAAGGAAGTTAGAGAACTATGCAAGTATACAAACTGTGGGAATAGGCTCCTAAGTGTGTTTGTCTTAGAACAACAAAATGTATTAAAAACATCTGAAACATAAATGGAATTATCCTGCTGCATACTTTTCAGAATATGAGCAAGGCCATTGTAAAGTTGACAGTTTTCTCAGACTTACACCTCTGTTGACTTGCAAGCTTTAGTATGTCAGCAAATTAATGTATTTTCTGAAATACACAATTAAATCCAAAATATCCAAAATAGCTTAAAGTTAAAAGATCACAACTTTCATTTGGAAATTTGCATGTTATGAATCCATAATTTTGTATTTTGCTTCTGCTAAATGCTTACCAGGAACTTCAATTAAGTTAATTTAACTGATACTTCCTGCCAATTCAGCACAAAGTTTTTGAATTATAATACTTTTGTATACATTTGGTATGTAGTATACATACTATTGTTTTATTTTCTCTGTGAAGTAGAACTTAGAATTACTGCATCACAAACCCAGGCCCTAGATGCCCAACTGAGCACCACTCCTGCAACACACAGAAGAAAATATTGAGCAATTGCCTTATTCCTGATGCTCAATTCCGCATGACAAGAAGATGAAAGAATCTTTCTAGTTTTGTCTAAGAAAGATAATCCCAGTATGAACTCAGGTATAAGTATAACACAGTAAACTAGAGAATTATGGAAGATTAAGTGGAATGCAGGGAATGAGAACATAATAAAAAAGAAGAGCTAAAGAGCGAGCAGAAGAAAAGCATCATACAGTTGTCAAACAAGAAAAAAGGGCTTCAGATGAACAAAGAGCAGAAGCCAGAAAGTAAGACCAATTCACAACAAACCATTAAAACTATCTTAGATATGGCATTTTAGTATTTCTGAAGAAATGAAAAACCAGGAAGCCAACAATAGAAAATGGCAAAACTGGAAAGAGAAAACTGCTGAAGAAAATGGGAGAGATGCCCAGTATATATAATGGTGTTTTACCACTTAGGATAAGAAATGTCAGTGTTTTAATGCATTATAGAGATAAAACACACTAGAAGGCAGAAAGCTGCTCAGTCCATCTCTGAAAAACTAATGAGAAATCTGAAAGACAGTGACAGATCTACAAAGACTGAAGACTCCATGAAGAACACATTTTCAGTGAAAATGACAGCAGTCCAAGTAAGTAAAAATGCCAATTTATCATCACATACAAAAAACATAATCAGGAGTAAGACTTCCAGTGTCTAACTTGATGCCAACTTAAGAGTGTTTTATTTCAATTTCTTTAACTAAAGAAAATGAAATTACTCCAGTTTTATGACATATAACTGGTATTGGTCCAAAACATACAGAATGAATAACTTTTTTTCCTTTGAGACATCAAACACTTATTTGGCCATATTCAGCTAAACACCAAAACACATATTTAACACAAAACAAAAGAAAACCCACTTGCCAAGTTTTACAGTGTGACTTTTAAAAAACCACAAGAATAGTAACCATGATTCCTACTGCTTAGACAGAAGACAAACAAAAAGAATTAACAAGGTATCTCAAATAATGGTGTGCCTACTAGACATATCTCATCTCCTTTAAAATTGAATCTCAGGAAGGGTCTATACGTACTGAATGCTGTGACCCCTCTGCTCAAATTTTAGCATGAGAATCCGTTTTCTAAACAAAGGCAATGAAGAAACTTACTAGGAACAAATGAAGAGTTGAGCACGTAGGGAAGACAAAAAAAAACCCACAACAAACTACACAAAACCAAAACTCTACAGGTCCTATAGTGAATAAGTAAAAATATAAGTACAGATGTAAATATACCTGTTGTTCCTTGATTGTCTCCTCTCAGTGCTTCAAGTACATCTTCTAATGGGGTACACACTCCAAGGTTGGACGAAGAATAATACTTAGCAGCCAGGGCAAACAAATGTACATTGATAAGCTTCTCTGAGTTTTCACAAAACACATTGGAAAATGTGTCATCATCTGTACAGAAAAGGAAATATGTCTGTAAACGTTGCTTAACATCTTTTGTAACAGTGCTGACAAAAAACTACAAGCAATAAATACTTAGTATCAGCCAGAAGTAACCATTTATTTCGCTTCCATAAGTAGGAAAACTCACTGTTTTTCTTCAGCTGTATTTCCCCTTCAGAACCAAGGTCAAATTTTGCTCTTAGCTGAACCAGTGTAAATGTGGAAAAATCTATTGTTTTAACAGAGCAACTTTAGTATAATCAACAAGAGAATTCAGTCAACATTATCACTTCTCTTTTGTTTACAAACTTGCTCATAATACGTTTCTCACTCAGCCCCAACTGACAATATATGCTACTAGATTGCTTAAGAAATGCAGCTGTTCAATATATTAAATATTTTGATTTATAATCACTACATTCACACACTTTCCAAGCTGCTTTGTAACTGGTGAATCTGCTGGGAGAATTAAATAGATTTTTATTACCAATCAGGTGTGAGCCAAAGTTAGATTCCACTGCATATTTTGTTTAACTCAGGATTAAATGCTTCAGTTTAGTATTACTTAGTTCTTACTGTCAGAAATGTACATTTATTTCTAAGTGAAACATATTGGTATGAATCATTTATTAATTCTGAGTTTGTTTTCTATTGTCTAATTCCCCTCTATTGTGGCTAAAACTGTTTGTGGATTCTACATGCTTTTGCTAGTAATTTTTGAGTATTTGCTATTCTTTTC
The DNA here is from genome assembly GCF_004027225.2 of Strigops habroptila. NCBI lineage: Eukaryota > Metazoa > Chordata > Aves > Psittaciformes > Psittacidae > Strigops > Strigops habroptila. The sequence goes on along the minus strand of NC_044279.2, from coordinate 43,236,132 downwards.
AAATATATAAAAGTTAACCAGTCCAGCAAATGGTTACAAAGATTTAGAAAATGTTTCCTAGCTTGCCTTTTGTCTCATGATGTTGAGCAACTACATACCTAGCACGAGGTAGCTTTCCCAAATCTGGCCTGCCCACCAGCATGACAACAGATACAGCTGTTTTGATTGATCTCACCTCTAATGCTCTTAATTTTCTTGCATAACCACAATTAAAGGTCATGCATACATTAGAATTTACTGAAAACAGTCCAAACACATTAATTTTCATGGTACTACATGACACATACAAAGGCATGAGACCAGCAAACAAACTTTGAACCTAAGAAAGAATACTAAGCTATGACCAGAATCAATATTATTTCAATGTCTGCACGGCGCTTCTTACTTTACTTCTACTACAAAATACAAAATGAAAGCAACTTTTCTCTATAAACAACTTATCTGAACTTCTGAACATCTGGTAACTTTGAGTTAGTGAACCTTCATGAAGGATAAAGGTGTAACATGATACTAGAGAACACAAATAAAGAGAAATGCTAAACCAGACTGCAGGTTTTAGGCAGAAGGGGTAATTTTGCTTTCCTATGTCTCTGTAGGGGATGTAGTGGGATCTCTGTAATGGGATAAGAAAATGCTTTTCGACAACGTACGGAACTGTTTGGAGTTAGGGGGTGGGGGATGTTTGTTTGTGGGTTTGGAGGGGTTTTTTATTTGTTTTGCACTTTTTTTCCCTCAAAAAAGTTTCAACAACCATAAAATGAGGTGAATATCTACACACACAGAGTATTTTTGCTTTCTGCTGAGTAAATGTTATGCAAGTTCTTACAAGAAAATGTCACAGCTTGAGTAATTGCTGAATAAGAAAATTTCAGTTAATTTTTAAGGGAGGTTCACTCATTTAATTTATTTTAGATTTTCTGTGAATGAACAGCATTCCAGAAAATTTATAGACTCACCGTGGAAATAACCATCATGGGAATTACATATACAAACTTGCTACGGTATAAAAAGAAAACTGTGGTCAACCACACACATACCCATCTTATACCACACGACCCTGATACTGATATGGAAAACCATTAAACCTATACTCTTGAAGAAATTTATCCTTATTTTTCCTATCTAACTTTCAAATAGCTCACCAACATCAACAGCATAAACAAATATTCTGCAGATTTAAAGTTCACGAGATTTAGCAACCCAACCTTGCTTTTACCTTACTGCCTGCTGATCCCACTATATCACAAAAATACAACTTACCTTGAAACTTCATCACTTTCCTAGGTTAAAGACTGACTATTGAAATTTGGACTTTTCTGCTTCTTTTTCAGAACTCATAAAAAGCTTATAAACCCACTGCCTGTCTGCTTTCACTTTTTCAGCACCTGTCAGGTTGGACAGGGCTTTGAGCAAGCTGGTCTAGTGGAAAGTGTCCCTGCCCATGGCAGGGGGGTTGGAACTAGATGAGCTTTAAGGTCCCTTCCAACCCAAATCAGTTGATGATTCTACGACAATATAACATAAAACATATCAACTCTCCTTACAAACCTCACTTAATTGAAATTAAACATAGTAATACTCATGTTCTATAACTTCCATGAATTCAGTTATTTGATGGAAGAACATGAACAGAACTAGTAGGATCTCATGTATAATCACTAGCATATCGTCTGTAATACCACTCCTATCAAATATAAATTGTTGTCCCAGCTTGCCAACTAGAAGAAAGAAAAAAACCCAACTACATTAAGGTATCTGAAGCATGACTTCAAGCAGTTTGTGGACTACGTGATATTTATGAATATTAAAAATGTTAGTTTTCTCAAAATGTTTCTACTTTGGTTGCTCATAAAATGAAACCTAGTATGTCTTTAAACCAGTCAGTCCCTCCATTTGAAATAAATCTTCATAGGAAAGAAACATATGCCAAAAAACTTGGAATTACAAACAGTAATTTACAGTAAAATACGAAAATACTTAAAACACAGATTTTTCTGTGCCTGTGTCCAATTTACAGCAATGACATGATAAACAAGATGCAATATGGCAAATGTCAGCTTTTTGATGTATAAAAATATAAACCAGTTTTCTATCTTTAAAAATGGATCTGCAATTTTTCTGTGGGGTCCAACTGAAAACAAGGGTTCCACCCTTCATATGGTCATTATAATGAAACATCATCTGATGAGCATCTGAAAATATTCTTTAAAACTGAGTTACAGAAGATGTAATGTTCTATAGCATGATTATCTTCTTGCATGTAATACTGTACAACAGAATTGTAATTTCTTGCTTGCTAGCTTCTAAATCTACAATTCAGCACATAAATTTGTCAAAATCCCTATAGTAACATAAAATATCGTGCAGAGTAACAGTTTTGTGCCAATCTGCAATAATGTTACTTTTTAGTTTGAAGAGCTGTGTGAGTACGAACTGACAACTTCACATTTTCACATCAATTCTGTCAAATGTAGCTTATGTTACCCTATAATTTAATTTGGGATCTGTAATAGAACAGATTCTAGAAAACTTGTCATAATAGTTTGGGGATTGTGAATGTATAAATGTGAAACTTCTCAAACTCTTAGGGAGCAAAGCGTTTACCCTGTGAAATCAAAATGTCATTTAACACATATTTTGAGTAAGGTATTTGGGGTACATGACCACAGTGTCATTTGGGCATGCAAAATAAATCTACGCTCATAGCCACACTCCAAAAAAATGTAGTTCTATGAATGACAGCATGTTATGAGAGCCTTTTAGTACCCATTTCAAGGAAAACATAAATAACAAACATTAATGTATCTGATAATTTTGAAGAACAACCACACATAGAGTTAATATTTGAGAGGAATATAAGGAAGTCACTCTGTTTATGTTGGGTTTTAAGATCTCTAATGCTTGGTTTCTGATCTCGAATGTCAGTAAGTTGTACTGAGGCGCTCAAATAATGATAGTAAATTTCTCAATCCTAATTTTAATACAGGCTAACAAAGCATTCATTTTCAAATATAGGTAGATGTTCATGGGCATCTTCACTGAAAAATTCATATTGTACTATAATGTACTTTCATCATATGACTCAGTGGACAGATACCATGCAGTCAAACAACTCAGGCATGAATTCCCAAAACAGCAAGCACATGACCGTTCATTTACAGTACCTCCAATTTTGTCATAATATGGAGGGAATTTTGAGATTGTCTCAAAACCTTTTGAATGTTAAATAACACATAATAATTTTGAGGCTAGGAAAAAAGAGCAATTTTCTCTCTCTTTTTTTTTTTTCCCCATAAGCAGAAACCAACAAAGAAATGTTATATTTTGGCCACAACGTGAAGGCTTCATACCCTTCTAAAACAGAGTCTTCATTTTAAAGATACGCAAATTGTGTCTTTTGTTGCAGTAATTCTGTGTCAAATTCTGCAACACGCATTTTGAATACAGATCATTAAATGATTTTCCAATTTTAAAAATCTGCAGAACAATGCTCTGCCTTCCTGATTGTCCTCCTACTTTACCAGCCACGACTTCAGTGTCTGAATCATTTAATGGGTTTTCTCATAGAAACAGGTAAAATCAGGGTAATTTTCCTTTAGCATTTTATTGTTTAATGACTTCATCTAGTAATTAGTTTTGCACCAGCCTCTATTTACATTTAATTTTATGTCCCATTCCTCTGAATGAGTTCTGGCTCTGACACTACCTGTCAAAAACATTAGAAATTTTTCCTTACTGCTTCCCAACACTTTTGCTTGCTGACTGGAACATTGTCTTGTTTCCATCTGGCTCTCAAAGTTAATGCATAATCCAGTGTCCTTTTCATGCACAAATAAACTGTGTTTTGGGTTTTATTCTTTTTTTTCCAGGTAGCTCAACCCTTTAAAAATGACTCTTACAGTTAATATTTTGAAGGTCTTTAGATCCAAGAGAGCAATGTTACAAGTGATGTAGCAATTCACAGTTCCTCAATCTCCTTCCAAATCCAAATCATTATCTTAGCTTGTCTTCTATGCCAAAAAGTGCACAGCTCCACATGTTGCTTTCTGTGGACCCTTCTCTTGCACTCAACGTGCTTTCCTGTCTCATGTGTCATTTAATGCAGCATTTCAGAGCGAATGCTACGTGAGAGCTATCTGTGCTCCATAAGCTTTGGCATGATACAGGTTTTTCTGAGCTAAGTGCTTTGTCAGAGATTTTACTACCTTCGTTCCAAAATGGATCTCTTTGCCTGGGCTCAGTCCCCCCAAATGCCATACCTTTCAGAAGCTTTATCTTCATTTCTGTGCCCTGCCTGAAAGCATATTAGTGGTATATGTTTCCCGTCTGCTAGAACTGCAGTAAATTCAGTCACACAGTTTCATAGCTGGCTTCCTCTGGATCTACTTGAAAATTACTAAAAATATGAAGTGCTTCTTAAATAGGTCTTGTCAGAAATAAAACTGCTTTCTCTCTTCCTCTGCCAGACACTCATTATTACAGATACATAGGGAAGCAGTGTTTAAGCCTTTTCCAGCTGTCCTCCACATTTCCAGAGCTTCAACAGTTGAAGGACTTTCAACTGTTACATCTTTGCACTCATGTGGAGAGTTTTTTGTGGGGGTTCGTTTTATTTCCGTTCTTCAGTAATTAGTCAGAGCAAAGGAGCCTGACAGGAGTTTCACTTGTGAGCCAACAGGATGAAACTTATAAAATGAGACCATCAGCACAACTGCCACGACCGAGAGCCTCCCAAAGGGCAACTCCTCCCAACATGGCTGTACCTCATTTGAGCCGTGACAGCTCCACATACACCCCGTTACCCTGGAAAAGGGTAGGACAACTTAATCAGCGCTGGTGAGAGCACCGGCACCAAAGGGCAAAAGCGGCTTTGGCAGACGGCAGAGTAAT